>NC_133647.1:63997972-64297972 GCF_009905375.1 Apium graveolens
GGTTACACGTACTACGGTGATAATTGGGATAGTTTAATAAAAAAGCTCCCGTTTATCGAAAATATGAGTTTATTGATTTATCGAAACGAATATTGTATCGAAAATGTTGCGCCGGGACCCGCGCAGGATAAACCGTACACCGGATCGAAAAAGTTGAAACATGGAATATGCTGGGAATATTACAATTAGGTTAGGAAGGAGTTCTCGGAAGAGTTTCGGGTTCCAAAAACGTAACAACGGATGACGTCGGTGGTTCCCGTTTTTATAAAATAGATTTTAAATACCCGAAATAAGATTTTATAAATTTCATATGATCCTTAAATCCATAAATCAATATAAAATAATTAGGAAGATATGACAATTATCTATATTTTATTTTGGACATATAAAAATTAAAATACTCAATTAATAATATTTTTAAACATCCAAACGCATTTAACATTTAAAAATTAGTTCACAGAATAGATACTGAACACATATATTAAGCAAAAATAATTACACGATATATCCCGGATATTACATTAAGGCCCAGAGAATTCTTGATCCTCCGGAATAGGAGCCAAGCCAAGTATATATTGGGGCGTCCGCCCTTGTGCTTCACTCCTACCAGAGTGACCACTCCCTCCAACTTCAAGGTATAGAGGCATCCCGTAACGGGGTTAGTAGTCACAATTGTCGAGTACTCATACCCAAGGGGTTGAGAGTTCACAGGTGCATGCTGAAAGAGATATGTCCTAAGTCCAATCATGTATGAGGATTTAGGAATAACTTTTATGTAATCTGTTTTGATTTCATTGATATTAATAAAAGACTTGTTTGTTTTTATTGCGGGCTCTATCTATTTAAATGTTTAAATAAGATATACCACAGTTTAGAGTAAAGCTTTTTATGGATTGTGATGAGATCATAATAATGAGACCTAAAAGATGATAACTCTAAACTTAAATAGTTCCTGGTCGTAGGATTACTAACTGGTAATTAATAATCCGCAAAGATCGGTACATACTATGCTTGCTTCATTATGAAGGATGTCTGTTCTCATAGACATTTGTGTGGTGACACTATAGCTAGTATGTAGGTGCTTATTATAGAATAAGTTCACTGAACATGACTCACACAGCTGAACAACTGATGGAGTTCACTCACGTGTCAGCAGTTGTTCACATAGTGATAGTTGTACAAGTATCCTTAGACTTGAGGTCATCATAGTCATCTTGTGTACACTGAACTATGCTTTGGTTTAGTTCTTAGTCTCAAGGGACAATTATAAGGGCTCTACTGGGTATAGGAATTTGTACACGAAGATAGTGTATGATCAATAAAGGATCTACCCCTTCCAGTGTAGGAAGAGAATGTTCAATGCTGATCCACTTATGTTAGTTCAGGAATCTCTGGCCAGAGTGAATGAAATTAGAAAGGAGTTTCTAATTTACATTAAATAGAACTAAGCATAGTGAATGGGAAAGCAAGTGATTAAATAAGATAGGCTTGACACAAGTTCCATGCCTTGTATTTAATCGTGACATTGCAGGGTAGAAGGAATTAATTGTACGGTAACTACTCACTGAATAGGTTCTTGGTATTCTAAGCAGTGAATTCGTATTATCCGGATAGTCGCGATATGCTGAGAAGTATCCCTCACGATGTAGAATAAATATGATTAATTAATTAATCATATTTAATGAATTAGAGAATTTATATAAATAATGATAAAATAGTTTTATTATTATTTATTTCTACTACCGGCTTAATATTGAACCTACAGGGTCACACCATAAAAGAGAATGATTTAATGGTGGAGGAATTAATTAATAATGGCTGATAATTATTTATTTATGAAATAATTAATTGGCAAATTTAATAATTGATTAAATGAGATTTAATTGATTATAAATTAATTAAGAAAAGGTTCTTAATATTATTAATTAAGAATTTAATTTTTGGAAATTAAATCAAGTGAGAGAATTATTTCTAAAGAGTTTAGAAAAAGGATTAATAATTAAAAGGTGTTTTAATTATTAGTGAGAATAATAAAGGGTTAATAATAATAATATTTTATGGGAAAATTTTCAGCTGAAAATTTTGCCTATAAATATACTATTATAACCCTATTTTTGCCTCAACCAAAAAGATTTACAAAACCCTAATTCTCTCCATCTCCTCCTCCTTCATTACATCGTTTTCTTGGTGGATACCGGTGGAGTGCTTCACACTTGAGGAGCAGCTGCTAAGGATCTCCGTTCATTTCTTGGATCGCCATTAAAGACCTCCATCTTTCCATTAACGTAAAGCTTCTTAAGGTAAACATACTGAACTACGAATTAAATATTATTTTTCGCATGGATCCTGCGGAGGGTTTCGGTTTTTTTAAGATTTAAATTTACGTTTTCGCTGCGTTTATGTGCTAAAAACCCTTCAATGGCATCAGAGCTACTTGCGAAATTTTTTTTAATTTGTTTATGTGTTTAACTGTTTTCGATTTATGAGCATGTACGTGATTCGCCATGATTTGATGTTGATATAATATGCTTATATATGTATTTGAATATATGATATTCATGTGAGTTGTATAATCATAAGATGATTATGTAATCTGTATATATACTGATATATACATGATTTATGTTTGTTCTAATTATGAGAATCATATTAGATACGGATTCTGAATTGGCTGCTGCAGATTTGCTGAAATCTGGGTATGGTGTCCGATTTACGCAAACGAATACCCTATTCCATAGGTAAACGAGCGTCTGAACAAAACTGATAGCAAAGCTATCAACGACTCGTCTGTAAGGCGTTTGACGTCGTTTACTGCCCGTAAACAGTGTGATTTTTTTCTGATTTGATTCTGATTTTTCTGATTTTTGTCATATTTTTATGATTAGATCATGGATAATATGATATGTTAAGATCAGATTATGTGTTTTAACATGCTTTTATGTGTTGTATGAGCATGGTGGATGGTTATGGCCTTTCGACCTTAGTGTAATGGTTTTGGTTTTAAATACGACTTGCATGTCGTCAATCTTTGTAATCATAAATCTCGAATGTAACTCGAGTTATTCTTGTAAGTTCATTAGATTAGTTTTACTTTCAATCATGTAATGTAATTGAAGACTCAAGAAGGCTATCCAATGGAGGTGATACAAAGAAGAAGACGAGGCATACAAGAAGTCTAAACAAAGAAGAAGACTTATGTAATAAGTAGTTGTATTTATTTCCATCACCATATTAGATTGACCTTGATCTTTATCATGAGCTTGATAAAGATCACATAGGATGGGGCCATAACCAAACACATTTACTTTATTGCACTTTACATTTACTTGTTTATTTAATTTTATATATGAGATATATGCCTATGTTTACCATGCGATGATAGATTTAGGTGAACTTAAATCAATATAAGGCGTGCTCTAGAAAATCTAGAATAGGAATCGTTTCTTGCCTTAACAATAAATATTATGAATACGATCATGAGATTCTTGTGTTTATGAAACACGTAATTGAATATGAATTTTCAATATTGAGAGAAAGGATGATTCTGTCAACAACAGATTTCTATCTGTAAGAAAGGGTTATTAAGTGACGCCTCTTGACAATGCTCCACCCGATCTGGGAATCATCTGATTATCGATTATTGATTTGAAATATTTAATTTAAAAGGAAGAATCTCTTTATAATATGATTATGATTGTAAAATATAATCCCTCTAAAATTAAATAATATCAAGTAGTAATTGGCCAATGACACAACGGGCTTGTGTCGGTCATAGCCTTCCAACATGGTAGAAAGTGGTTCTTATTTTTAAATCATTGTCGTTTCGTGCTACAGCCGAGGGCTTTGATTTCGAAATAAGAAATACTTGTCTATTACATAGAGATGTGTACATTGAATTAGAATCTAAAGGTCGGTACGTGCTACAGCCGTGGGCCGTTGGAGACTGATTCAATTGTACGAAATGTTGGGTTAGACTTGACTTAGAATATTGAGTTTGTCGTGCCACAGCCGTGACTCAATTATTCAAGAGGCTAAACTTATATTAGGGAATAACATAAGATGTAATTGACAAGAGTTGTCTGCCTATTGAACATCACATGACGTTTCGTGCCACAGCCGAGGTTGTGTGATGGAATGTAGGATCCCTATTCCCACTAGCATTATGAATGCTTAATTTTCACTTAGGGGGTTGAAAAAATTAGATAAACTAGTGGGAGACACTTATGAATAAAGACCCGATTCATATAGTGTTTTGAAATGAAATTGAATATTTGCTAAGTGTTGTTATGTTTATCATTTACAGATTTACTATATTCGTCATGTCTTCTGCACTATCACTCCGGAGCATACTAGATGCTCACAAGTTGACTGGTCCTAATTTAGCTGTTTGTTTTCACTGTAACAAGTTGGGGCACTGGAAGAGGAACTGCAAGGTTTACCTTGCAGAATTGAAGAAGAAGAAGGGTAGTAAGACTACCGCTTCTGATTCAGGCATGTTCATGATCGAAGTTAATATGTCACTAGGTCAAATTTCTACTTGGGTATTAGATACCGCCTGTGGTTCTCATATTTGCAATTCGTTGCAAGGACTAAAGGGAAGTAGGACTCTTGAAAAAGATGAGGTGATTCTACGTATGGGCAATGGAGCAAGGGTTGCGGCCATATCTGTAGGATCATTTAGTTTACATATGCCTACGGGCAAGACTATTATTTTGAATAATTGTTATTACGTTCCCTCTATTGTGAGGAATATTGTTTCTATTCCTATGTTGGATGTGGATGGTTTTTCATTTATTATTAAGAATAATGAATGTTCTATCCTTAGAGATAATGTTCTTTTGGACGTGGCATTTTAAATAATGGTCTGTATGTATGTGACGTAGAGCATGATTTACTTCAGATTGAACAAACTAATAAAAGAAAACGAGATGATGAAAATCTGACCTATTTATGGCACTGTAGGCTAGGTCATATTAGTGAAAATAGACTGCGGACATTGCATAAGGAAGGGTTACTTGACCCCTTTGATTTTGAATCATATCCTACATGCGAGTCTTGTCTATTGGGTAAAATGACCAAATCTCCATTTAGTGGACATGGAGAGAGGGCTGCAGATTTGCTAGGATTGGTACACACAGATGTATGTGGACCAATGTCTACGCAAGCCATGGGTGGATTTTCGTACTTCATTACTTTCATAGATGATAGATCTAGATTCGGATATGTGTATTTGATGAAACACAAGTCTGAAGCCTTTGAAAAGTTCAAAGAATATAAACATGAAGTGGAGAAACAAAAACAAACCACAGTATTATAACTCTTCGATCAGATCGAGGTGGTGAATACTTGAATGGAGAGTTTCTAGATTATCTCAAAGAAAATGGTATAGTCTCCCAGTGGACTCCTCCATATACTCCACAGTTAAATGGGGTATCTGAAAGGAGAAATCGAACTTTGTTAGACATGGTTCGGTCCATGATGAGCTATGCGAATCTTCCAGTATTCCTATGGGGTTATGCATTGGAAACCTCAGCATATTTACTGAATAAGGTGCCTTCCAAATCTGTTCCTCAAACACCATATGAGATATGGAAAGAAAGGAAACCGAGTCTTAAACACGTTAAGATTTGGGGATGTCCAGCTTATGTCAAGAAAGTTGACCCAGATAAGCTGGAATCTCGATCCGTAAAATGTAATTTTGTGGGATATCCTAAAGAGACTTTGGGGTATTACTTTTACACCGATCATCGGGTGTTTGTCTCCAGACATGCTACCTTCTTGGAAAAGGAGTTTATCCTTGAAGGAAACAGTGGGAGCAAAATTGAACTTGATGAAGTTCAAGAAGCACAAACTACTACGGATCAAGTGGAAACACCTGTTCAGACTGAACAACCTTCTGTGGAACAGCCCATTCGTAGGACAGGGAGAGTGTCTCGCCAACCTGAGAGGTATTATGGCCTTGTCATTGAGAATGACAATGAGTTGTCAATCATTGATGATGACGACCCTGTGACCTATAATGAGGCTATGAGTAGTGTTGACTCAGAGAAATGGCATAGTGCCATGAAATCCGAAATGGAATCTATGTATACCAACCAAGTATGGACTCTGGTTGAGGCGCCTGAAGGTGTTAAGCCTATTGGGTGCAAGTGGGTATACAAAAGAAAGATTGGAGCAGATGGCCAGGTGGAGACCTATAAGGCCAGGCTCGTGGCAAAAGGATTCAAACAAAGGCAAGGGATTGACTTTGATGAAACTTTTTCGCCTGTAGCCCTGTTAAAATCAATTCGGATTTTGCTTGCGATTGCTGCTTACTACGACTATGAGATCTGGCAAATGGACGTGAAAACGGCCTTCCTCAATGGGGAACTTGAGGAGGAAGTGTATATGACACAGCCAGAGGGTTTTCTTTCCAAGGGAAATGAACACCTAGTGTGTAAGCTGCTGCGAACCATATATGGTTTAAGGCAAGCTTCTCGTAGATGGAACATCCGTTTTGATGAGACAATCAAAGAGTTTGGTTTTATCAAAAACATAGATGAACCATGTGTCTACAAGAAGGTTAGTGGGAGCGGTAACATTTCTTGTATTGTATGTGGATGACATACTTCTTATAGGAAATGATATACCGATGCTACAATCAGTCAAAGTATGGCTATCAAAGAACTTCACCATGAAGGACTTGGGAGAAGCATCCTACATTCTCGGTATGAAGATCTATAGAGATAGATCTAGAAGAATGATAGGTCTTACCCAGGGTACATACATCCAGAAAGTGCTTAAAAGGTTTAGCATGGAAAACTCCAAAAGAGGTCTCATACCGATGAGCCATGGAGTGTCCCTTTCCGAAAAAATGTCTCCTAAGACACCTGAGGAAAGAGAGCGTATGAGTAAGATTCCTTATGCTTCAGCAATAGGATCTATCATGTATGTTGTGTACAAGGCCTGATGTTGCTTATTCAATTAGTGTGACGAGCAGATATCAGTCCAATCCAGGTGAAGACCACTGGAAAGCAGTGAAAAACATCCTTAAGTACTTGCGAAGGACTCAGGACATTTTTGTTTTTGGTGGTGAATCTGAGTTGAAAATAGAGGAGATGTCAACGTCGAGAGAGTTGACACACATAACAACGTAGCAGACCCACTCACAAAGCCACTTTCTCAGAGTCACTTTGATCGTCATAAAGACAAGATGGGTATTAGATACCAGAGTGATTGGCTTTAGTACAAGTGGGAGATTGAAAGAGATATGTCCTAAGTCCAATCATGTATGAGGATTTAGGAATAACTTTTATGTAATCTGTTTTGATTTCATTGATATTAATAAAAGACTTGTTTTGTTTTTATTGCGGGCTCTATCTATTTAAATGTTTAAATAAGATATACCACAGTTTAGAGTAAAGCTTTTTATGGATTGTGATGAGATCATAATAATGAGACCTAAAAGATGATAACTCTAAACTTAAATAGTTCCTGGTCGTAGGATTACTAACTGGTAATTAATAATCCGCAAAGATCGGTACATACTATGCTTGCTTCATTATGAAGGATGTCTGTTCTCATAGACATTTGTGTGGTGACACTATAGCTAGTATGTAGGTGCTTATTATAGAATAAGTTCACTGAACATGACTACACAGCTGAACAACTGATGGAGTTCACTCACGTGTCAGCAGTTGTTCACATAGTGATAGTTGTACAAGTATGCTTAGACTTGATGTAATAACCCCAAAATTTTTGAACTTTTGTAACCCTTATGAATAGTGTTTTTGCTGATTATGCTGAATAAGAAAACTTTTCATGCCACACTATGTAGGGGATCTTTTATTGATATTCTGAGATCTTATTAGTACTCTATATGGTATATAAGTGTATGTAAAGATCGTCAGAATCCAAATTCGAACACTTTGATTTTTCCCGAAAATCCACCAGATACAGTTGGAATTGAGTATAAGGTAACAGGATTAAAAGGATTTTAATTCAAGGATTATAAGAGAAGAATATAAAAGGAATATAATGTATTGAGAAAGGTTAAGGAAACCTAAGTAATAAGATCCCGTGTATGATCCCTCAAACAATAAACGAGAACGAAAGTTAAGCGAACCGTATAACAGATCAGCGGTCATTAGGCAAGTAATTAGGAGTTACTCAAAGAGGTTAGTGATGATGATGTCATCAAACCAATAAGAAGAGGACAAGCATGGGAAGATGACATAAGAATGATGACCTAAGCATGACAAAAAGAAGTGTGTTTTGGTTGATTGTGAACCACACAAAATTTACCATGGTAATAATCTATATTAACAAAAAAAGTGGATCAAACCAAGCCAAAAACAAATCATAACATCAAAAAAAACACAAAACAGTTCCATTTTCAAGAAGAGCTCTTGGCTTATTCATTTTTTTCAAAGAAGAAAACTCAAAATCCAAGTTCCAAGCTTTGTTAAATTGTGACATA
Source organism: Apium graveolens (assembly GCF_009905375.1). NCBI lineage: Eukaryota > Viridiplantae > Streptophyta > Magnoliopsida > Apiales > Apiaceae > Apium > Apium graveolens. Next base: position 64,006,431 of record NC_133647.1, read on the forward strand.
ATTATCTAAGGTCCCTTATGATTAGATAAGCATATCCTAGGAGTTTAAGCTTCTATTTCTTCATGAATCTCTTCCAATACATCAAGGAAGAAGATAATGAATAGTGTTTCAAGATTACTAACTTTATTTTCTTTGATTTCCTTTAAGATCCAAGCATTCCTAAGCTATCTCAAGGCTTCTTAAGGCTTCCTAGCTACTCTAATCACTCCAAGGAAGGTATAACACTCCAAACCCTAACTTTACTTTGAGTATTAAGATGGTTTTGATGGTTATAGTAAATGAGAAGTATGATGCTTGTGTGTTTAGAGTTTGGATTGAATTTGTAGTGATTTGGATGCTGAATCTTGTTTATATTAATAAAACTTAAGTATAGCTAGTAGTTCATGTGTGGGGTTGTATAAATTGGAAAATCTTGAGGTTTGGGGACTGATGTAGTAAGGTTTGGATGAGGGTTGGTTGTATTGTTTGGTTTGTGAGTTGAATGGTGGTTGTTTGGAGTAGGTTTAAAACTTGGTATCGCGTAAACATAGCCGCCGTAATAGCCCGATTTACTTTAGACTGTTTTTGTTCTTAACAGCAGGACCCGAGAACTCACTCTTAGGTTTTGACCATTGCCATTATTAGAGAGTTCATGTTATGAGCTTCGTTTGATATGTGGTTCGCTTGAATCCGATGTCGGTTTAGGAGAAACGACCGTTTTAAGTAACGGCGTTTCGCGACGAACCCTTACCCCTCTCCTTACTTTAAAACATTGGTTAAGGCCCCTAAAATGATTAATTGGATTATGAAAAAATTATGTAAAGTGGGTTAGACAGTTGGTAGGGTACTCGCAAAAGAATTGCCTTAAAACTCTTAATGGTTAATTTATTAAAAATGGTGGAGCCGAGGGTACTCGAGCGACTTAAGTGAATCGTTAAGCGCAAAAAGCGAACGTTAGGGTCTAATTGGTTAAAGTATAGATTCATAAGCGACTTTGGTTTAATTCCAACTTATATGTTGGTTATAGGTTACCAGACTCGTCCCAAGCCATTTATCACCCCCAGTCGCTCAGGCAAGGTTTCTACCCGTTATACTGTTGTTGTGATGTATATATGTATATGCATTATCTTGTGATAAATGAATGATTGTTATTAGCAAATCTTGCAATATATTGGAGCATGTTGATATGGTATATATGCATGCTTGTTTCGTAATCTTGATATCTAATTGTTGATTTAAATGCTTATAAGTTGCATAATACCTATGCTAGAGATAAGCAGTAGTTGCGTATACCCTTAGTATAGGGGACCCAAAGGTGAACATTTTCTAAACCGGGAGTCGATGTTCCCGAGTATATTATATATATATATTTATATATATATATAGATATAGTTTTCAAAACTATTAATCAAATAAGGTTTATTCGATAACTTTATTTTAAATAATGAATATTAGTTGAATATTCATTCGAGGACTTATGACTCCGTTTATTTTATTTAATGAATATTAGTTTGAATATTCATTCGAGGACTTATGACTCCGTTTATTTTATTTAATGAATATTAGTTTGAATATTCATTCGAGGACTTATGACTCCGTTTATTTTATTTAATGAATATTATTTTGAATATTCATTCGAGGACTTATGGCTCCACTTATTTATTAAATAATATTCTTTATTTTATTAAAGAATTATGTTTTGATAATCAAACTTATTTTCGATTATTCAAATAAAGATCGTACTTTCGTATAAGTATATCTTTGGTTATTTATTATTCATTTCAAGTATGAGTTTTAAAACTTCTAATTCAATTATCTTTATAAAGATTATCCTTATGGGAATATTATTTAAATAATAATATTCAGATATTTTCTAATATATCGGGACTGATTTATTTCATTAAATCAGCATTACTCCAAACATTCTTAAAAATGTTTTCGAGTCTTCAAATGATTTTTTTAAAAGATTAGAGCGGATCCGAAAACTCATTTTATATTTAAAATCTTCCTTTCGAAGGGGATTTAAATACTCGCTCAAAACCTGAGGGATCCGGCTCTGTGGTGTGTTTTATATTCGCAACAAGGTTGTTATTTTGATAAAAAAGTTTTTGATTACTTACCCAACACTCGGGAAGTAAAATTCTTGGAACAAGTTAATCCATTAACAGACATTGCCTGGGAAATATCGGTGAGTTTTCCTTTCCAACTAGATACGACTTCTTGGTGGAGCCGTATCAACAAGTTTCTACTTGGGGAAAGGGGGGACGAGCTTTACGTTTCAGAGTCATGGATTTCATCTGAACTAGGAGTGGCGTAAGTGGTCGAGTGGCGCCGGCCCAGCCTTATTATATTGGCCCAAATGGCCTGGAAGTTCCGCTAAGACGGTACATTCCTTAGGAGTCCAGTGTTCGGTTGACAAGTAAATCCGACAGGTTCTCCTCTACATGTAGAAAATGGTGGGGTTGCACTACTGCGACTGATCATCGTAAGTGGTCTTCTTGGCGCGGCAAACTCCCGTAATGAGTTCATCATCCAGATGGATATTTCTGCAACACTAGCATTTCGATCGAAAGGCTACGAATGGGTGGTTGCCGAAGCATTGACAGGGTCAAATAGTTATAATGGTGTTTCCATCGAATGAAGTATCTCGTAACTTCATTTCCATTAAAAAAATATTTCAAAGATTGAATCTATTCAAGTCTTAACTTGTGGTCTCATCTATGGGACAAACTTTTGAAACTTATTATACTTTGAACAGTGGTAGTTCAAGTAGTTTCTAAAAAATGGTATAAGTATAGTGAAGTAATTGGTAACTTCATATTCCTTTAAGCTTATATCCAGTAAGTAATTACCTTACACTTGATAAAGGATTCTAGTAAGTTATCCATGTAGATACTTGCATTATTGTTTACACTATATATTATCTTGCGAGCTGTAATGCTCACTCTTGCTTCATTTTTTCATCACACAACAACAGTTAGGAAAGATGGCCAGACTCAAGTAGACCCAGCGCAAGCGCGTGGGAAGTGTCCCGCGTCTTCCCGTTGATATCGTAGCTGCTATAGCTGCAGAGGTAGATCTATTTGTAGATCAAGCATTCTACTTTTGGGAATCAATTATGTATAATTATAACTTGTGGCAGATAATGGCAATTAAATGTAAACTTATCAAGTAATCATTTTGGTTTGTAATAATTTTTAAATTATGGATTCAAAGACTTGTACTTATTTCAATTTCATCTCTGAGACTATAACGTGTTGTGGTGAGTGTTAGTGTGGGGTCACAGCATGAGGTTATTTATTATTAATTAAGTTAAGTGATATTGTGGAAAGAAAGACCGTGACGACCCGGATCCTCGACCCCGGATATGGGGGTGTTACACTTGAGGTCATCATAGTCATCTTGTGTACACTGAACTATGCTTTGGTTTAGTTCTTAGTCTCAAGGGACAATTATAAGGGCTCTACTGGGTATAGGAATTTGTACACGAAGATAGTGTATGATCAATAAAGGATCTACCCCTTCCAGTGTGTAGGAAGAGAATGACAGTGCTGGAAAGGAAAGGTACTGATATATATAGATCAAAAGGTACTGATATATATAGATCAAAAGTTTTAGGTAGTACAAGCGTAAAGACGCTTCGGAAGTAAAAGCAAAAGGGTACAACAACCTACTCACTAGTCAGCATAGCTAGTTTATAAATATAACTCAAAAGTCTACTGATACACACTACACACTACTGTACATACTACATAATCATAACAACACTGCTCAGCATCTCCATCTCTAAATCTCTGGCTCATGGCAAATCTGGACCTCCAATCTCCTCAAGCTCCTCTAGAACCAACTTAGCCCACTCCACTAAGAAATCAGGAGTGATATCCTCATGTGTAGCCTCAGTAATCCTTACAGCAGCTGCTCTACGAAATGCCTGGAGCCTCTCCCTAAGTCACCTCTCACCACTCCCCATCTCTCTGGTACGCATAATATACAATAACTCCTGGATCTGACCCTGAAGGAATCACTGCTCCATAAGGCAAGCCTCAAACTGATGATATGGGATAGGATAGGAAGAGAACTAAAAAGGTACTCCTGTAACTGAATGACTAGTAAAGCCTGAATCAGCAGGTGGGGGTCCTCTAACAGGTGGCCTCATGCCTGGAGGTGGAATAGCCTTGCAGTGGTACGGGCTGCAACACAGGTGGAGGTAGTATAGCCATAGTGGTGGAACAAACATAACGTGGATCCGAAGGACGGCAATCCAACTGAAGGCTCTGAATGATCAGCTGATATGGGATTAAAGAGTCGGCCATCGCTACTATCTGAAATTATATCGCAATATAAGACTTGATACACGACGCGAATTAACTACTATTGGTTATACCGTAACACTCAACCTCTCACATTCTATCATTCTATTCCTTACTTCTAATCCTAACCCTCTACCCATTCTCACGTCAACCTAGGCTTGTGTTATTGACTTATACCTGTAGCTCTCATACCAAACCTGTGGTGCCCTCCAAACCCGGGTCAGAAAGTTTGGGGTCCACACACACACACACATCTTATTTATAACCTTGCTTATAACAATAATTTTCACGCCCCCAACTTAAATAGCAAATTAAATATAACTATTACACATTTTTAAAAGAAGAATACACAACCAACTCCAAGATCTTACAGTTTAGGGTTTGGAACAGCCCAACACTACCAACTATTACATCTGATTTTTAAATACCGAGTCCTCACACAAACTATTATTACTTATTCTACCTGAGCTCGAACATAAGCATCAACATCACAGGTCCTTACGGGCAGTCTGCTTGAATCTAACAAATAGCTGCTAGCTATAATATCAGGGTAAAGCAAGAAGTGAGCCAAATGCTCAACAGTGCTAACAGTACGATACAAAACAGTAAATCGAGGATATAAATTAAAGAATGTCAATGGGAAGACATAATCTGAGAATAACGAGAGATAAAACATTGGGTAATGGCATCTATTTTACTTGGTATCAAACAAATTTCAAAATTATGTCTTAATCAAAATCATTTTAAGGACGCTACGGATTACAGTCGGTGATCAGCCGCGAAGTAATCCCGAACCTCGCTGGGTTCTAAATATTAATGTGAATCCCTAGGCAACTTTTTAAGCCTAATATAAGTGTCGAAATGACCTCGCGTCTCAGTCCAGATCCACCATTCAAAGAAACATTATCTCCCCCTTTGGGACTGAAAACCCATATTTTTATTCATTTCAAAAGAAAAAAAAAAAACTGATGCCGAATTAAGACAAAAATCTCTTTTTACAGTAAACATCTTATTTATCAAGGGATTATATATATCAACTCGAAATACGGGAAATATGGTATTAAATCTCAGGGCCACGATTCACAAAACAATACTTTATTAAAGTAACTGAATGGTTTTCATATATCAAAGTTTGGACAAGGGAATTTAGTGAGGCCATTGGATATCATGGAAGGGAAAATGCCGATTGGGCTAAGTAATGGTTTCTCATCAAGGTTCAAGTGCTGGATCTTCAAGGATGTAAGCTTCATGAATACTAAAGGTGTTAAGGTATGAAGAAATGATTTTTAGCTCAGGATATATCATAATTGACAAGCTTTAGGATAAGAAAGAGGGGTATCAATCAATTAGGGACAACTTTGATAAATATCTGGCTTTCAGGTATCAAGGTAAGGTTCTATATGGGTTCAAGTATCAGGATGAGATATCAATACTTAGGAATCATCACCATGTTAATCAAGAGAATCAACTAAGAGTGGTAACTACCCTTTCCTTTATCATGGCATTCAAATTAGTTTAGTATACTATCATGAATAAGACTTTTGAACTACTTGCAATGTTACGACCGGTATTTTATGTAATATTATTGGATTGGGTATAATATTAAAGTCAAATGAAAATATATTCAATGATTGTACGCTAGTGTGAGTGAAAATATCTGCATTATAAATTTGCTTTGTGTAGTATATGATTTTCAAAGCAAGAGTTTATTTAATTTCTTTATTTTTGATTTATAAGGAATATTCTAAGCTTTGGAAAATTTTTCTTTTAAAAGGTATTTGTTCACAAATTTTGAAAATGATTTTATAAAGTCTCTAAAAATCCAAGTTATTTATGGTATAAATTTTATAAAGAGTTACTGTAGAAGTTTGTGAAGTCCTTCCTAGCATATGTAGTGATTCAGAGAGAGGCAAATCTGAATGGAAGATATTCCTGTAAGTTAACGAGTTCCCTTGATGTGTTTCCCGCCCCCCCACGAACTACCAGGCTTACCACCAGATTGACAAATTGAGTTCGAGATCAACCTTGCTCCAGGCACGGAACCCGTTGTTTCAAAGGCCCTCATATAGGAGGCTGGCACCAGCAAGAATGAAGAGTTGGCAAGCCAGCTACAAGAATTATTGGATAAAGGAGGATGATACGACCAAGTACGTCACCATGGGAGCACCTAGTTCTGTTTTGTACGGAAGAAAGATGGGAGTATGCGTCCATGATAGATTACTGGGAGTTGAATAAGGGTGACGATCAAGAACCGCTACCCGTCCTCAAGGATAGATGACCTTTTTGATCAGTTTTGAAGGGAGCAAAGCTTTTCGAAGATTGATTTGAGATCGGATAACATCAATTAAAGATTCCAAGACGAAGATATTCCTAAGACCGCATTCAGGACCAGAATATGGGCATTATGAATTCCTTGGTAATCGCCGTTTGGATTGACCAACGCTCCGGCCGCATTTATGGATCTGATGAATCGGGTATTTAAGAAGTATTTGGACAAATTTGTCATGGTATTCATTGATGACATCCTTATCTATTCTAAGTCGGAAGAAGAACATAAGCAGCACCTCTGGATAGCGTTGGAGATACTCCGACAAGAGAAATTGTATGCCAAGTTTACCAAATGTGAGTTTTGGTTAAAGGAAGTTCAATTTTTGGGGCATGTTATTGGAAATGAGGGAGTTAAAGTGGATCTGGCAAAGATTGAGGCAGTTATGAGTTGGGAGAGGCCAAAGACTCCTACGGAAGTGTGAAATTTTCTAGGATTGGCCGGATACTATAGAAGATTCGTCAAGGATTTTTCGAAGATCGCCACGCCATTGACCAAGTTAACCAGAAAGAATCAAAAGTTTGAATGGAGTGCAGAATGTGAAGATAGCTTTCAAGAGTTAAAGCAGAAGTTGGTAACAGCTCCGGTGTTGGTACTTCCAGATGATCAAGGGAATTTTGTAATATTCAGCGACGCTTGACATAAGGGTTTGGGTTGTGTGTTGATGCAACACAGTAAAGTGATCGCATATGCGTCAAGACAGTTGAAGCCGCATGAGTTAAAGTACCCGACGCATGACTTGGAACTAGCCGCCATAGTGTTCGCACTCAAGATCTGGAGACATTACCTCTATGGAGAGAAGTGTAAAATCTACACGGATCACAAGAGTTTAAAGTACATTTTTACTCAAAAAGAGCTCAATATGAGGCAGAGGAGATGGCTGGAATTGATCAAGGACTATGACTGTTCCATAAATTACCATCCTGGAAAGGCGAACATAGTGGCCGATGCTCTGAGTAGGAAGGAGAGATTGAATATGATGATAACATCAAAAGAGTTATCTGAAGAAATTGAAAGATTGGAATTGGAACTTTGTGCTTATGGAAAAGTCGAGGAAGTTTGTCGTGCAATGACCTTTCAGCCAACACTAGTGGAAAAGATAAAGAAGTGTCAAGAGGAAGTAATGGAAAAAGAGAATAATCAGTTATCTGGAGAGGAGATTAATACTCAAAGGGATGAGCAAGGGATACTAAGGTTTTCATCCAGAATATGGATTCCCAATGTACCTGAATTAAAGAATGAGATCCTCCATGAAGCCCACAATTCAAAATTTTCAATCCACCCGGGAAGCACCAAGATGTATCGAGACTTAAAGAAGAACTTTTGGTGGCCAAATATGAAGCGAGACGTGGCAGAATGGGTTGCGAAGTGCTATACTTGTCAGAAAGTAAAGGCAGAACATCAACGACCAAGCGGATTAATTCAGCCCCTGAAGGTTCCAGAATGGAAATGGGAAAATATCGCTATGGACTTTATAGTGGGACTACCGCGAACGAAATCTGGGCATGACGCAATATGGGTTATAATTGATCGTCTTACGAAGTCGGCGCATTTCCTTCCAATAAATGAAAAGTCGTCACTGGACAAGTTGGTTCATCTGTATGTGCGTGAAATCGTACTAAGGCATGGAGTACCCGTATCAATAGATTCAGACAGAGATCCCCGATTTAACTCGAGATTCTGGAAGCAATTTCAGGAATGTCTTGGCACAAAGTTGAATATGAGCACGGCCTACCACCCGCAGACTGATGACCAGAGTGAAAGGACAATTCAAACGATTGAAGACATATTGCGCAGTTGTGCAATCGATTTTGCAGGAAGTTGGGACGACCATTTGCCATTGATTGAATTCTCTTACAACAACAGCTATCATTCCAGTATCGGCATGCCACCATACGAAGCTTTGTACGGGCGAATATGTAGATCACCAACAAGTTGGGATGAAGTGGGAGAAGGAAGAATTCTCGGCTCGGAATTGGTACAACAGTTGCATGACTCGGTCAAGTTAATTCAGAAAAGGTTGCTTGCTGCTCAAGATAGATAGAGGAAGTATGCGGATCTAGCGTGTAAGGACGTTCAATTCCAAATTGGCGAAGCTGTGTTGCTGAAGGTGTCACCTAGAAAAGGGTTGATGAGATTTGGAAAGAAAAGGAAGTTAGCACCTAGATACATAGGTCCTTTTGAGATTTTGAGTCAAGTGGGAAAGGTGGCCTATGAGTTGGCCTTACCACCTCAGTATCAGCATGTGCATAATGTATTCCATGTGTCGTTGCTTAAGAAGTACAATCCTGACGCTAGCCATGTGATAGAATATGAACCTGTAGAAATTCAGGCAGACCTGTCATTTGTGGAGCAACCGGTTAAAATACACGACTGGCAAGTAAAGAGTCTTAGAAATAAGTCAGTAAAATAGTAAAAGTACTTTGGAGGAACCCTAAGGTCGAAAAGTCGACTTGGGAGTTAGAGTCTGATATGCGTTCCCGGCATTCTCATCTTTTCTCTTAGATTCCGGGGATAGAATCCCTTAAGGGGGAGAGGATGTTACGACCGGCATTTTATGTAATATTATTTGTGGATTGGGTATAATATTAAAGTCAAATGAAAATATATTCAATGATTGTACGCTAGTGTGAGTGAAAATTTCTGCATTATAAATTTGCTTTGTGTAGTATATGATTTTTCAAAGCAAGAGTTTATTTAATTTCTTTATTTTTGATTTATAAGGAATATTCTAAGCTTTGGAAAAAATTTCTTTTAAAAGGTATTTTGTTCACAAATTTTGAAAATGATTTTATAAAGTCTCTAAAAATCCAAGTTATTTTATGGTATAAATTTTATAATTTTTGAACTTGTATTTTATTTTATAAAAATAAATCTTTATAAATTTTATTTGTTATAATTAGCAAATTACATGGCTACCCTTGCATGCAAATACTCTTCCAATTCAACTAAGGGGCAAGGAAGACATTTCCAACCCCACTCACTTTCATTCTACTAACCAAATTACCACTTTACCCTTGCATGCAAATCTACCTAACTATATTGGAAGGTTACTCTTGTAAAATCTCAAATCCACTCACTTTTGGCCAAATAAAAACCAAACTAACATGATTATTACTCCACATTCACCCCACCATTTCCACACTCCTCCTTTCCTCCCCCTCCTCTCGGCTCTCCCCTCTCTTCTCGGCTTTTTGGCCAAAGCCATACCCCCCTCCCTTTTCTTCATTCTTCATTCAAGCTCCCACTTTGCAATCAAGTAAATGTTACTTCCTATATCTTGATCATAGATAATTCAAAGAGTGATGAGTGAAAAGTTTAAGTTTAATGGTTGCATATAAAGGTTTTAGTGAAACTCAAAATACAACCTTGATTCTTGTGAGTTTAGGGTTGTTTTTGAGAGGACTACAAGGAATGGAGAAGTGCCAAATCTTGAGAGGGAAACTCTTGATGATTAAATGTCCATTCCCATCCATTTCATTCGGCCATGACCATATGGGAGCCGAATGAATGGTCCTTAAGACTATTCTTGTTGCTTAAATCAATTTTTGCATGTTTATGTGATAATGACTTGAATTTTGTGGTGAAAATTTGATAGAACTCTTTGCATGCTAAGTGATCATCTAGGTATATCTTATGCTAGGCTTGCATGTCAATTTTATGATAGAACATATGTAGAAAATGTGTTGTTTTGGTTTGAAAAACCCGAAGGCATGCATGCATGTGGATTTCTCTTAGAATGTTGTAAGATTTTGATCATTTGGAAAGATTTTGTTAGTGAGCCTTAATTTCAGTAGGAATAATGTGTTAATATTGATTTATGCTTCTTGTTGCATGGTAATAATTCGTGGTTATCTTTTATAAAAATATATATCTTGTTGTCTCAAAAGCATGAAGATTTGTGATTTGTGAAGTGTAGTCTCTTTTGTTTTGCCATAATTGTACCTTAGGTAAGGATGATCTCACCAAGGTTATTTTGAGAATAAGGGAGTTAGTTCAGTAGAATACCATGTATAAGTCTTGGTTTAAGTATTGAGTTGTTGTTAGTTGAGTTTGTCAAGTCAAAACCTTGGAAAATGAGAGTTATAGTTTCTGCAGAAAAATCAGTATAGCACCCTGAGGTTTAGAGTGAGTTTTGACCATGTCATTGGTGTGCACTTTGAGTCCCAAGCTACCAGAAGTTAGTATTGGGAGTATATAAAAGGTTTTAGGAGTTGGTTGGAGGTTTGCATGTCATTTGGTTAGGTGCACAAGTAGAATAACAAAATCTGTCCAGCAGGGGACAGTTTTGTTGCAACTTAGAAATAGGGAGATTTGACCATATCATGGGTAGGCCCTCATTAGGCCCAATTGGGCCTTCGTTAGAGGGAGTGTCAAAGAAGTTTTTCCAACCATAGTTCATAGGATATGAGTTAGAACCATGTGTCACAAGTTAATTCAAGTCAGGGCATTTTCTGCCCAGAAAAACAGGGGAACCTTGGACTTTTAGCTTAGGCCCAAGAAGGCCCAAGCCAGGCCCTTGAGCCACATCAAGTTTGTGAGATGTCCTTAGGTCAGGAGAGTCTTGTATAAAAGTTTTGAAGGAAAACTTGTAGTTTAAGAGTGTCTAATGTACTCAAGAAACCATAGTTGTCATTCTGAAATTTGTACCAGTGAGCACTTTCACTTATCACATAGTTTTAGAACACTTAGAAGTGAGTATTAGGTCGACCACCATAGTTGTAAGATAGTATAAGGTCAGTAGAGCAAAAGGCACAGGTGAGGGTCAATAGGTTTTGGATAATTTAGGAAAGGCACATCGAGTTAGGAAGCCAAAATTTGAAGATCTTGTCTAGTTTAGCGACCAAGTGACTTAAGTTGTGAATCGAGATCATCCAAGCCTAGTGTTGCATTATGGTGTTATTTGGTATTAATATACGATATGTGATTATGTGGCTACGTGTGTACATTTGAAATATAAAGGTGGATATAAATTAAGTGCATATAGGCCTAAGTGTCATCCGTGTTTAATTTCGGGTTGTAAATAGGTTGAGATGGTAAGAATATATTATAATAAGGATTATTATTATTTATGTAGGATCTCGAGACGAGGGAAAACTTGCCATAAAAGTCGAGTGAAGCTCCAGTTGCTCCTACCAGTCAGACCAGACCAGCCTATCTTAAGGCAAGTGATTCAACTTGTCTTTCATATTCACTGCTAATAGTTCAAACAATGTTGCAACTATCCTGTGTCATTTGATATATTAAATCAAGCGTATCTCTCGCTTATCTTTGAATTATATAGAAATGCCATGAACCCTCGAGTATGTATTGCAAGTAGTTCAAAAGTCTTTTCATGATAGTTAAATGCCATGATAAAATAAAGAGTTGTTCTATTACTTGATTGATCCTATTGATTACTATGCTAATGATTCCTAAGTATTGATATCTCATCCTGATACTTGAACCCCTATAGAACCTTACCTTGAACTCTAATAGTCAGAAACTTACCAACATGATTCCTAATTGATTGATACCCTTCTTTCTTATCCTAAAACTTGTCAATTCTGATATATCCTGAGCTAAAAATCATTATTTCATACCTTAACACCCTTAGTATTCATGAAGCTTACATTCTTGATGATCCAGCACTTGAACCTTGATGAGAAACCATTGCTTTAAGCCCAATTTGGCACTTCCTTTCATGATATCCAATAGCCTCACTAAATTCCCTTGTCCAAACTTTGATACATGAAAACCATTCAGTTACCCTAATAGAGTTTAGTTTTGTGAATCATGGCCCTGAGATTTAGTACCATATTTCCCGTGTTTCGAGTTGATCTATATTCCCTTAATAAAAATGTGTACTGTTAAAAGAGATTTTGTTACAATTCGGCATCAGCTTTTGAAATAAAAAAAATATGGGTTTTCAGTCCCAAAGGGGGATAAATGTTTTCTTGAATAGTGCATCTGGACTGAGACGCGAGTCATTTCCACACTTATATTAGGCTTAAAAATTTCCTTGGGATTCTCGTTAATGTTTTAGAACCCAGCGAGGTTCGGGATTACTTCGCGGCTGATCACCGGCTGTAATCCGTAGTGTCATAAAATGATTTTGATTAAGACATGATTTTTAAAATTGTTTTAATACAAGCAAAATGATGCCATCTCACATAGTTTTATCTCTCGTTATCATTAGTTATGTCTTTCCATTGGCATTCTTAAAAGTATATCTCGATTTATGTTTTGTGTTGTGTTGTTAGCACTTGTTGAGCATTTGGCTCACTTCTTGCTTTACCCTGATATTACAGCTAGCAGCTATGGTTAGATTCAAGCAGACTGCCCGTAAGACCTGCGATGCTGATGCTTATGTTCGAGCTCAGGTAGAATAAGTAATAATAGTTGTGTGAGGACTCGGTATTTGTAATCAGATGTAATAGTTGGTAGTGTTGGGCTGTTCCAAACCCTAAACTGTAAGATCTTGGATTTGGTTGTGTATTCTTCATTAAAATGATGTAATAGCTATATTTATTTTGCTGTTAAAGTTGGGGGTGTGACAAATAATATATATGTGTATGATTTGCAAAGTGCGGAATGAAAGAATTATATAACTCAAGACACAAGTAATAAAAACACAAGTCTTTAAAACTTTCTGGTGGATTTGAATGTATCCACCAGATATATATATATATATATACATATATATATATGTCGAGAGAACTCTGTGTAGCTCAAATAAGCTCATAATTGCTTACAAGTATGAACAACTAAAACTTGCAGAAAAATGCTAAAGGATACAGCTTACAAATGTTTCTCTAAGAATGTATTTTCTAAGTCTAGTTAGTTGTTGTTCTACTTGCTTCAGTTGGTTGATATATCACCAAGTTTACATAGCAAAAAGACAAGATAATAAAACAAAACTATCAAGTCTAACTCTATGCTACTTCATTACTCTATTCCAGCATCTTTGAAAACCTTCATAGCTTGCATGAAAATGGTAATACTTCTTTGTTCTCATTTTCCTGCTAAACAGGCTGCCACATTCCTTTTCCAAACACCCAACGCATATGACTATGTTGTCACTGTCAACAGATGTTTGAATTGATCATCTGTCGGGTACATGCTTGTTATCCGTCGGGTTGCCTTGTTGAATATCCGTCGGGTAGCTTTGTTAATCATCCGTCGGGTAGCCATTTATCACTTGACTCCATTTCATTTGTGCAGAATTACAAGACATCTTATATTTACATGTAATCAACCTATTTTGCACATCTTACTAGTAGTCTTCATGACTCATAAGCTACTACAGAAACTATACAAAGTTGTTTGCAGAAATGTGCTACATGACTTATTGTTACATAAGCTACTCACCCGATGGATATCAGTTAGTCATCCGTCGGGACTATATTGAATCATCCGTTGGGACTATAATTGATCATCTGTCGGGTGCTACAAAATTCATTAAGTTAAATCTACTAAGGTGTTTCGTTTAGCTTATCATCAAGTACACAACATATTCCTAACAATCTCCCCCAATTTATGTCTACTGGAATTGTAGCCATAAATTAAGAGAAACTTGATGATAACAAAACATCCTAAAGATACAGTTTGAAAAATAGTAGATAGAACTGATAAGTTCTACAATATTGCTGAAAGTTGAACAATGCAAAGTACACAAAGAAATTGCTCACAATTGTTATCAAGATGCTCGCTCACAATTGTTATCAAGATGCTCCTCTAGTCTGAGCAGATAGATCTATTTCCTTGATTGTCTGGATTTCTTCCCAAGACTTCTGTTGTTTTCTTCAATTTGATTCTGAAGTTGTTTGTGGAATTCTAGTTCATCACCTTCAAAGAGATTTAGCATTTCCTGTATTTCCAAAAGAGTCTCATTGCTAGAGATACTCAATTGGTCCTCCAGTCTGAAGAATCTTCTAACACCTTTGTCATCCATGAACTCCATCAGCCAATAGGGCCTTAGATGCACTCTCTTTCCAGTGCATCTTTGGCTCTAATACTCCTTAGTTCATCAATCCTCTTTAGAACTATTCTTCTTGCAGTCACATTGTATCCAAAGTTCTTCTTGAAGATGAGTAGACCTTAATCGGAACAGATTGGCTTTCTTGGAGAATCCTGTGAAGAGGCCATATCATCTCTTTCCTTTCCTTGTATTTGAATACCAGTCTTTCAGGAAGATGTCTGTAAGCCTCAAATCCTCTCACTTCTTCCAATTCATTCAAGTAGAGATTCAAGTCTTAAAATTCCTTGATATCACGAATGTACATGAGATCTCTCTTGTTGACTGTGGGTTGGGATTTTGTTAGAGCTTTGGATTTGAGAGACACAGGCTTCACTTTCTTGTTGGCTCTAGTCTTTGTCTTCTTTGTCTTGAAGATGGGTAAATTTAGCTCAGGAATTGGTAAACTATCCCAGTCTACTGGCTCATCCTTGGGAATAATTGGTTCACCATGAATATTTCTTTTTAGATCAACCACTTTGAATTCTTCAAATACCACTGAGGGTTTTGATGTTTGAGTTGTAGTTGTAGGCTTTTTGGGAAATTGATCTTCCAATTCCTCTTCATCAAAGCTCACTTTCCTTTTGGAATGAAGTTTGTATCTAAAATTTATTTTCTGCTGTGATTCTTCTTGCATTTTCAGATCCTTAGGTTCAGTGATTACAGTTGGTTGTACAGGAGGTTCTGTTGTGGTTTTTACAGCTTAAAGCTTGGCCAAGATAGCTTGTTCTTTCTTTTGCTTTTGCTTCTTAGCATCCAAAGTATCTTGCTTCTTCTCTAGCCTGATTCTTTCTTTCTCTTCATTCTTAGCTTCCACAAATAGTGGGTGTCCAACCACCACACAAATATCCTTACCATTTCTGTAAATTTTGGCAATTCTTCTTTTCAATGCTGAATCAGCTGGATCCTTGTAGAATGCAATAGATCTTTACAACAATTTCTTTTCATCTGGCTTTGGTGTCTCAAACACTGTATCCATAGGATTCTTGTCTGAAACCTTAGGATAATTCCATTTGGCCTTCATGATGAGATCTTTCTTTGGAGACTTGGCACAAGAAGTTTGACCCCTTTCCAGATAGTTCATACTGTATCATTCACAGAGATTGTCATGACTTTAGAGTGATGATTGAAAACTTTGTCTAGCTCCTGTGTTGGGCCAAATATCTTCTGCATGTTCTCATCAATTTTCTTCCAATTTATTGGACTCAATTGCTTCTTCTCAGCTGCTCTCAAATTGGTTGCTGCTTCTTTGATTAGATCTATGCTATCTTTAGCAGGTGGCTTTGTGAAAATAATTGTTGGCACAATTGCTTTACTTACTTCAACATTTAGCACTTTTTTCTCCCCTTCACTTCTTGATCCCCCTTGACTAAATAAGACAATTGAGCTTCCTTTCTCTCCCTTAGAAGATGTTTCTTTATCCCCCATTTTGTTATCAGCAAGTTAAGTAGAAGAGGAGGTTTGTGCTGCCACTAACCTTTGAAGCAAGTCTATTTGTTGTGCTTGGTGGAGTTGAATTGATGTTAGAGAGCCTTCCATTGTTGTCATTCTTGTATCCAAGGAATTTATCTTTGTGGCAAGATCAAAATTCTTCATGAGTTGTCTTTTAATGTCAAGCATTGTAGCTTCTGGAAGTTTAGAATCCAATATGTCAGCTATATCCTTCTTCACTTGTGTGATCTATGTTTTGATAGATGTGATATCCTGATTCTGTTGGAAACCTTGGATTTGTTGTAGTTGGAGAGTAGCAAGATGTGCTTGTAGAAGCTTCTTGCTACTGGCATTTGTTGTTGATTGAAGGGCAGAGTGTGTTTGACTGATAAGTTGGATGAATGTTTTCTTGAAATGTTATTCATCACATTTCTTTGAGAAGGCCCATGATGGCATGCCTGATCTAGAACTAGGGCCTACTTCTCCCCTATGTCCAATGGCCCTTCTTCACTTTCTGCATCCTCACCATCAAAGAAATCTTCTGAACCACCAGTCTCATAGTCAATATTACCAGCTGTAGAGGGTAGAGCTATGATTGCAACCTTTACTTTTTACATAGACTGTATGGTGTGCACCAAATTTAGCATCCTTTCTGCATTGTCATTACCCTGTCCAACTAGAATTTTGTATACTGGAACAGGGTGAGTAAATGCCTCAGCATCCAAGGAGGTTGAATCTATAACAGCTTGACTTTGCTGAATTAGTTCCTCCCTGTTAGCATCCTGGACATTTATTAACTCACTTGTAATGACATTCACCCTTATGTCTCCTATACCTGCATTTCTCTCATTATCTCTCTTTTCTTGCATCAAGGTCTCACCTTGGATCCCCACCCTCACACCCTCACCTTCACCATCTAAGGTGGGACTCCTCTCACTCACTTTTTCCAGTCCTGAAGAAATGGACTGCATTGGTTCACTCTTTTCCTCTTTTTTTTCCTGGGAGCAACTCAGACTCTCACTCAAATCACTCCCTTCCCTCAGTCCTAGGAGTGATTGCACTACTACTAAGTCTTCTGCACTTGTAATAATTGTTGAATTTTGAAGTTGTGCAGACACACCCGACGGATGAGGAATATCCATCGGGTTAGCAGTTTGAATATCCGACGGATGACTGCTGTTAAGCTTATCCGCCGGGATACAATCATTACTCGACGGATGAAAGATATCCATCGGGATAGAAGAAATAATTGAGTTTGGAGTGAAGACTATTGTGGACTCTGTGTAGATTGATGAAAATTTTGGCACAGATGTCTCAACAGTCTCAGAAAGAAATGGAAAGTGAGCCAACAAATCATCCTGAAGATGATGCTCACTTGCTTGGATTTTTGGCTTCTCCAAGAGATTTAAAGATGGAGAATTTGGAAGTGATGTGTTTATCATGTCAACATCCAATGAGTGTGTGGGAGAGTTTGGTGTATAAGGTGCTTCAATTGTTAGAGAATTTGGCTGTGACTCCATATTTATTGGAGCCACATCAACCTGACTTTGAGAAGGTGCAGTGACTGTGTCTTTAGCACCAGTTTGCACAGTGTGTGAACCCTGTGCATCCCCAAGGGTTTTTAATTTCTTCTTTCTAGTATAATTTCGGGGCGAGCTTGTGTCCATTACCCTTTTGGCCTGTGCTTTTGGTTGAGAGTTTGTTTCAATGGTAACATCCTTTTGGGAGGATGAAACCAGTAATGAGCTAGTATCCTTTTTAATCACTGCAGTTTGCTCTTGGTTGAGAGCTTGTTCAATGGTAACATCCTTTTGGGAGGATGAAACCAATAATGAGCTAGTATCCTTATTAATCACTGCAGTTTGTTAAAAAACTGCAGTGTGGCTAGGCTGGGAAACTCTCACCTCTCCATCCTTATCCTTAGGGCTTCTTTGATGTTCACCCTATCACTCACCTTTCTTACCCACCTTCACACTCCCCTCTTTAGGTTTGGTGGATTTTACAACTGATTTCTTTTGAAAGAAATCAGAGGGGGGCTTTCTTAGCTTTGGATTTAGAAACTTTTGTTGGTTTGGTAGCTTGGGCAGGCAACTATTGGGTCATTGACACAGTTGCCATTGCTACACTAGAAAGTAAAGAAGTTTGTGAGGTTGGAAGAGTGGAGACAGAATAAATTACCTCACTTACCTGAGGTCCCTCCATTACTGGAAAGTAAAACAAGGGAACCTCCTTGTGATGGTTTACTCTGTTTAAATCTGCAATTATCCTTCTTTTTTGAGCCTAACAATTCAGCTTGTTGGTTGGGTTCTCAATTACAATTTCCTCAACAAGATGGTAAGCAAGCATCATGAAAAATCTAGCATAATAGACACTTCTACCTCTCTTATTGACCTCTTCTAACTTAAAGCCTAACTCAAACAAAATTAAATCACTGAAATTGAAGTATTTATCATTAACTAGCATGTTAAGCATAGAAATGTTTATGGAATCAAAGTTACTCACTTTACCAGAAAATACCTTAGTTACTACATCACACATATAACTCCATTATTTCCTAAGACCCAACCTCCTAATATCACTTAATTTAGAAGTAGTGAGTGCATAGCCCATGGAATTAAGCATATCAACAATATCATAATCTGTGTGTGAGGCAGTTACAGTGTTATCAGGTATCTTGAAGCATGCTTTAATAACATCACTATTTATGCAAAATTACTTACCTTTCAAAGTGAATGTGATGGTTTTGTCTGTTGCGTTGTACACTGCAGTTGTCCATATCTCTTCAACGACCTCGCAGTAAATGGTGGGTGATTCCAGCATGGCATAGTTGAGTTTGCATTTCTTCACAAAATCCATCATTTCATTATAGTCACCAGACTGTTGAATCTCCTTGTTCACCAAAGCTGAGAAGTTGTTTTTCTCATAGATATAACCAGTTTGAGATATAATTTTCACTATAGGGGCCATTGTTAGAGATTTGAAATTTGCAGAGAGAGAGTTTGCTTTTGAGAAGAAAGAAATTAGAGCAATTGAATCTTGAGAATGATAAAAGAAATGAATAAAAGTGAAATTGCTTTTATACTATCTCAGAAAATAACTGTCAAAAATAATAAAGTAAAATAAAGTGACCAATAAAAATTGCCCAAAATAGCCGTTTAAAAAATAAAATGTAAAAATTTCATCACTTATCTGTCGTGTTATGCTTACAAACTGTAAGTATACTCGATGGATAATGTTCAGAGAATTAACGGCTAGGATTGAGACAATTCGACGGATGAGGATAAATCAGTTATCCGTCGAGTTATAAAATATTCCCGAAAAATAATTGATTTTATTAACAAATTATATTCCGACGGATGATCAAACTCGATGGATAATGATCATCCGTTAGGATGCAAATTTTAACTTAGCCAAAATTTCATCCAAAACTAAAAAATCAATTAAATTTCTGGCTGCATTACAACTTGCAAAATATCTGAAATGATTCAAGAATAATTAAGCATACCTAACTCACTTACCAACCTTAAAAAGGTGGTTTCATCCAGTGGCTTGGTAAATATGTCTGCAAGCTGTTTTTCACTTGGAACAAAATACAGTTCCACAGTACCATTCATCACATGTTCCCTTATGAAATGGTACTTGATGTCTATGTTCTTTGTTCTTGAATTCTGTACTGGATTTTTAGTGATGGCAATTGCACTTGTGTTATCACAGAAAATAGGAATCATATCCACTTGTAGACCATAGTCCAACAATTAGTTTTTCATCCATGGAATTTGTGCACAACAACTAACAGCACCAATATATTCAGCTTCAGCTGAAAAAGTAGAAACTGAATTTTGCTTTTTACTGAACCAGGACACAAGCTTGTTTCCTAGAAACTGACAGGTTCATGTTGTGCTTTTTCTGTATATTTTACAACCTGCATAATCTGTATCTGAATAACTAGTTAGATCAAAACTAGAATCTCTAGGGTACCAAATGCCAAGTTTTGGTGTTCCCTTGAGATATCTGAAAATTCTCTTAATAGCTACTAAATGAGATTCTCTAGGATCAGCCTGAAATCTAGCACAAAGACAAGTAGCAAATATTATATCTGGCCTACTATCTGTTAAGTACAGAAGTGAACCAACAATGCCCCTATAACTTGAAATATCCACAGACTTTTCAGTAGTGTTTAATTCAAGCTTAGTTGCAATGGCCATGGGAGTTTTTGTAGATGTGCAATCCATTAGATCAAACTTCTTTAAAAGATCATGAATATATTTAGTTTGACTAATGAATATTCCATCACTAACTTGCTTAACTTGTAAACCAAGAAAGTAAGTTAGTTCTCCCATCATGCTCATTTCATATTTACTTTGCATCAATTTGGCAAAATTTTTGCAAAGGTTTTCATCTGTAGAGCCAAATATAATATCATCTACATAAATTTGAACAAGTATACTAGAGCCATTAACATTTCTAAAGAATAAAGTTTTATCTATAGTACCTCTTGTGAAGTGATTTTCCAAAAGGAACTTTGATAAAGTGTCATACCAGGCTCTAGGTGCTTGCTTCAGTCCATAGAGTGCTTTCAAAAGATAGTAGACATGATTTGGGAAATTTGGGTCTTCAAAACCAGGAGGTTGAATTACATAGACTTTCTCCTCCAAATCTCCATTTAGAAAAGCACTCTTGACATTTATTTGATAGACCTTGAAATTGGCATGGGCTGCATAGGCTAAGAAAATTCTGATGGCTTCAAGTCTTGCAACAGGAGTAAAGGTTTCATCAAAATATATTCCTTCTTGTTGATAATAGCCCTTAGCAACCAATCTAGCTTTGTTCCTGACCACTATGCCATTTTCATCCATCTTGTTTCTGAATACCCATTTGGTGTTAATTGAATTCTTTCCTTTAGGCTTGGGTACCAGCTTCCATACTTTATTCCTTTCAAATTGGTTTAGCTCCTCCTGCATAGCTAAAATCCAATCAGGATCCAACAAAGCTTCTTCTACCTTCTTTGGTTCTTCCTTAGATAGGAAGCTGCTATATAGACATTCTTCTTGAGTTGCTCTCCTTGTTTGAACTCTAGAAGATGTATCACCAATGATGAGCTCAAAGGGGTGATCTTTTGTTCATTTTCTTTGTTGAGGTAAATTAGCTCTAGATGAAGAGGCCTCATTGTTAGATTAGCTCTAGATGAAGAGGCCTCATTGTTATCTTGATGTGTGATTGAGTTTTGATTATTAGAAACTCCCCCTGAGTATATGGATCTTTGATTTGAGAAAGGGGAGCTTTCTATGAGTGATCTATTCTGACTTTCAGCTTCTTTTGATGACCCGACGGATGGTGTATTTTGAGTTCCGATGGATGAAGCTGATTGTCTCCCAACGGATAAAGCAGATTGTCTCCCAACGGATGAAGCATTTTGCAACTCGACAGATGTTAAATTTTGTGCTTCATTAGTAGTAGATTTTTTTGTAATATCCTTTGTCATTATTTCCTAGTCACTTTTATCATCACTAACCATCTCCACGTTATCAAATTTGAGGCTCTCATGGTAATCTCCATCTTGCAGTCCTTCAATCTTCTTATCATCAAACACAACATGTATTGATTCCATAACAATGTTGGTTCTTAGATTGTAGACTCTATATGCTTTACCAACAGCATATCCAACAAAAATCCCTTCATCTGCTTTAGCATCAAACTTTCCATTTTGATCAGTTTGATTTCTCAAGATATAACATTTGTAGCCAAAGACATGAAGAAAATTTAGGGTTGGCTTCTTGTTCTCTAACAATTGGTAGGGTGTCATACACTTTGCTTGATTAACCAAAGAAATATTCTGAGTATAGCATGCAGTATTTACAGCTTCAACCTAGAAGTATGTTGGTAACTTCGATTCTTCAAGCATTATCCTTGCAGCTTCAATAAGTGATCTGTTCTTTCTTTCCACTACTCCATTTTGTTGTAGAGTTATTGCTGCTGAAAACCCATGCATAATCCCATTCTCTTCACAAAATGCTCTCATAACAGAATTCTTGAACTCAGTTCCATTTTCACTTCCGATTCTTCCAACTTTGAAATCAGGATGATTGTTGACTTGCCTTATGTGATTGATGATGATTTCACTAGCCTCATCTTTAGACTTTAGGAAATATATACAAGAGAACTTTGAGAAATCATCTACAATTACTAGGCAAAAATTTCCTTGAGATGGACAACACATTGACTGGTCCAAACAAATCCATGTGTAGCAATTGCAGAGGTTCTTCAATTGTTCAATCAAGCTTCTTTCTGAATGATGGTTTGATCTGCTTCCCTTTCTGACAAGCATCACACAATCCATCCTTAGAAAACTCCACTTGAGGAATACCTCTAACCAGTTCTTTCTTGACAAGCTCATTCATGGTCTTGAAGTTTAGATGGGACATCTTCTTATTCCATAGCCAACTTTCATCTTGACTTACTTTATTGAGAAGACAAGTAACCATTTCTGCATTTGATGATTGAAGTCAGCTAGATACATATTTCCTTTTCTCACTCCAGTGAGAACCACTTTGTTGCTCCTCTTGTTTGTCACAACACAGGCTTCTGAATTGAAGGTTACTGAATTGCCCTTGTCACAAAGTTGGCTGATACTCAGCAAATTATGCTTGAGACCATCCAATCGAGCAACCTCCTCAATGATGACATTGTCTTTAGAAATGAAGCCATATCCCACAGTATAACCCTTGTTGTCATCTCCAAAAGTAATACTTGGGCCAGCTCTCTCCTTGAACTATGCGAGTAGGGTAGAATCTCCAGTCATGTGTCTTGAACAACCACTATCCAAGTACCACAGATTCTTTCTATTTCCCTGTACACGTCAAAACCAAATCAAGTTGATTTTGGTAACCAAGTTTCCTTTGGTCGTTCCTTGTTAGCTTTCTTCTTTTGTTTCTTAGGTTTTATCTCATTTAACTTGGGGATATCAGATTCATCCTTAGTCATCTGAGTTGGACCTTTGAAACCAGTCATTAAAACAAAATTATCATGCATATTTTAATTAACAGGTAATGGTATGCTATTTGTAAACATGTTATTCCAATAGGGCATGCTAAATGGCATTTGAGGCATACTAAATGCAGCATAATAAGGATTAGGTGCAAATGGCATATTAGCAAATTGTGCATTCATATTCTATGCAGACATAGCATTCATAGGCATAGAAGGCATAGCATTCATGTTGAGAAAAGAAGGTGGTACAGATATGGGAGTAGGCATGGCAAGTTTGCAATAAACAGACAAATGATTAGCACTACCACACTTAACACAGATTTTTCTTGGAGCATACTTATTAGGTGTGTAGTTGTTATGTTTGTTAATCCCTACTTTCCCATTTCTATTATTTTTCTTTTTAGCCTCTGTTTTAACCTCAATCTTTTATAATCCGTCATTCAATTTCTTGATAGACAGATGACCAACATTCACTTTCTTCTCCTTCTACACTTGACTTGATTCTCCTGAAACAAAGTTTTTGAAAACTGATCCATAATTTTCATTTAACTTGGCAAGTTTGTCTTTACTCACAGGTTTGCTCATAGCCGACGGATGACTCTCATCATCCGTCGAGTCTACATCTGTTAGAAATCCTTCAACCAAATTGGATTCCAGCTTCTCTTTGCTCTTTTTCTAGGCTGCGTCATAGAATGAATCAATTCCTTGAACTTTGGTGATTTGAGCATGGATATCTCTAGATGATTTCCATGCCTTAATCACCTCTTGCTCTCGTTCAAGCTGCTTCTTCAAAATCTCTTCTTTCTTCAAGGACTCAGTTAATTCATCCTTAGCAATCTTACATTCTATTCTCAATTTTTCAAATTCAATAAACTGCGACTCTAGCACATTATTCCTCTCACTTAAAAATAAATTATTTTCTTTGATTTTAGCATTTTCCTTAGTGAGGGACTTAAGTGTAACACGCAAATGATATAATTATATAGACATGTGATTAATTGCATCATTACACTCAGCTTTAGATAAATGTGCAAGGTTAGTGGTGATTACCTGATTACTTGAAGAACTTGTCTCTGTTTCATCAGACTTGGCCATTATGGCTAGATTGACATAGCTGACATCTTCATCCTCATCCAGACCATCTGCTGCCCAGTCATATTTTTATGTAATAAAAGCCCTTTCCTTTTGTTTGAGCAACTCAAAATACTTATGTTTATAATCCACAGGCTCAAACTTCTTCTTGCTGGAATCTGACTTTCTACACTCACTGGCAAAGTGCCCTGTCAAGCCATATTTGTAACAATTAAATTTTGATTTATCCACCATATTTCTATTTGGCTTAGCTACTCCAAAGTTCTTATTGAACTTGAGCTTGGAAAATCTTCTGGAAAGAAATGCAAGATGTTCATCAATATCATCCATATCATCTTGGCTCAAAGAATCTTCATTTTATGCTACCAGCCCATTGCCCTTGTTTTCACAAACCTTTGTAGTAGACTCAACAACTTCTACCTTCACCTCTTTCTCTTTCTCCAACTCAGCAACCAGTGATATGGACCCTCCTTTCTTCCTTCCTTTCTCCATCCTCTCATCTTGCTCTATTTCGAGCTCATAAGTTTTCAGGATGCCATATAGTCTCTCCAAGGTAAACTCCTTGTAATCCTGAGAGTTTCTCAATGAGACTGTCATTGGTTTCCATTCCTTTGGAAGAGATCTAAGAAACTTGAGATTGGAGTCTTTTGTCTGATAGACTCTTCCATGCAACTTCAGAGCATTTAGCAGTTTTTGAAACCTACTAAAAATGTCAGTGAGAGACTCACTATCTTCATAATGAAAGTGCTCATATTGCTAAATTAGCAGCTGTATCTTATTCTCCCTTACTTGCTCAGTACCATCACAGATAATCTGAATTGTGTCCCAAACCTCCTTGGCTATTTTGTAGTTAATGATGTTGTCAAACATATCACTATCAACTCCATTGAATAATATATTCATGGCCTTCTTGTCTTTCCTGACTTGCTCAATATCAGGATCTAACCATTCATGCCTAGGCTTGGGAACAGATGGTTCATTCCCTGTTGCAGCTCTCATTGGTACATGAGGACCTCTTTCTATGCAATCCACATAGGCCTCATCTTGAGAAAGAAGATGTAGGTGCATCTTCACCTTCTAATGGTGATAATTGTCTTTGTCCAGAAATGGAATTTTTACTCCAACATCCTTCTTGTTCATCTTGTTGTTTTATTGTGATCTTTAAACTCTTTGTACTTCAAGAGCTTGCTCTGATACCAATTGTTATTCCCTAACAATACAACAAGAATTACAGAAGGGGGGTTGAATGTAATTCTGGCTTCTTTTTAAGATTTATGAAAAATAGTTCTAACTCAAAAATATATGTGTATGATTTGCAAAGTGCGGAATGAAAGAATTATATAAATCAAGACACAAGTAATAAAAACACAAGTCTTTAAAACTTTCTGGTGGATTTGAAAGGCATATGGCATAGCCTATTTGTTTATTCAAGGATTTAACTCAACTCAAATAAGAATGTAACAAGTAAATAGTGGATCTACCATCAAAGATATCTCACAAAGTAACATCTGTCAAAGGATTCAGAAACAAGGTTCATCTACAGACTTGAGGAATTACTTCACTGGAAGAAGTTCAAGAAATTGATCAAGCCTTAGTGATATAAATCAAGATTGTGGATTTAATTAAGTGACAGAGATCTAGTCAGGGTATCAGTTAATTACAGGGATTTAATCTGAAGAAAATCAAGTTATCAAAGTCAAGACATGAAGAAGCGTCACAAAAGTTAGTCACTCATGAACCAGACAGTACATCGAGTGTCAACATTGAAGTGGTGGAATTGATTCATAATTGACAGTGATTTTCAGAAGATTTTCAGAAGAATGGTTGATGTTGAAGAGTAGTATTAATTCTCTATTAATTAATTAAGTCATATAGTATAATTAAGGAAATAAATTGTATCTGCAAAGATTAATTTATTGATTAATTGAATTAATTGATTAATTAATTCTGAATTAATATTATGAATTTTCAGAATTGATTTTGAATTTATATTCAATATTAATTCAGCAAGATAATCATTTGAACTTGTATGACAATCAATTGTCATACCGAAAGTCTTTCCAGTTCAAATTGATTGTCATACCGAAAGTTCTACTAGCTATGGGATTGTCTTTCTAGTTCAGGAGATATTCATACCGATTGGCATGCTAGTTCAGGAGATAGTCATACTGATTGTCATGCTAGTTTAGGAGATTGTCTCACCGAAAGTCATGCCAAGTCACAGATTGTCTTGCCAGTTCATTTCAGTTCTGTTGATTAACTTTAAAGAAAAGCAATAGATATTAACAACAGACTATCAACTTCAACCACTCAAGAACAAAAGCACAGCAGCCGAAACAAATATTACATCTCTCACCGCTGAAACAAGATTATCAATTTCTAGTTATTAAAGTTAAATCCAAACCACTAAAAATCATTCTCTTGTTCTTGTGTAACTATCTAGCGGATCAAAATCCCTAGAACTTAATCTCAAATTGTTTCTAGCATTTGATTCTTTTTATTGCAAAAATAGAAAAAGTTCATGTCAAATTTATTCTAAATTTGTGATAATCTATTTGAGATTAATCCCCTGTAATCGATACTGTTGTTGTAACACCTTTCAAGTTTAATAATAGTTTTATTTAACTTGAATTTTGTTTCACTTTTTTATTCCGCATTGAATTCGATTAAACGGTATAGTTTGTATTCAACCCCCCCTTCTACAAACATATTGGGACCTAATAATTGGTATCAGAGCCTTTTGATTAACGAACAAATCAAGATCCTAGACTTTTGTGATTTTTCATCTCCTTGAATTTTTATTTATTCAAAAATTCATAATGACTTCACAAAAAGTTGGAACCGTTAAAATTCCACTATTTGATAATGAAAATTATATTATGTGGAAGAAGAAGATGCTCTTGTTTTTACAAGTTGCAAATCCCAAATATCCGAACTTGTTAAAGAAGAGTCCAAAAATTCTGATGGTTATTGAACCACAGGTGATAGAAGATGATGTTGTAATTACCAATGCTAGAACCTATGCAAAAGAGCCTGAGGATTTTACTCCTGCTGAAAAGGAAGAAGCCTCCTTGGATGCCAGCCTTCAATTAATTTTAGTTGATTCCCTTGATTCCTTGATGAACAGACATGTGATGAACTGTAAAATATCCAAACACATCTGGGAAACTATTGAGGTGATTAATGAAGGTAGAGAGGAAGTTAGGGGAACAGGTTAGAGATCCTAACCTCTGAGTATGAATATTTTAAATCCAATCCAGGAGAAGGAATTATTGAAGTGTTCGAGAGGTACAATGCATTGATCAACAACCTGAACATAAATGGAAAATATTATTCAATCAGGGAGGTCAACAAAAAGTTCCTTTTAACACTGCCAACTCATCTTGAACATAGAATCACTGCCATAAGAGAAGCTAGAGATCTGAGTGAGATTTCTTTGGATAGACTCTATGGTGTGTTAAAAACCTATGAGTTGGAGCAGATTCAGCAGAAGGAAGTCTACGGGAAAGATAGAGTGGTCAGAACATCTACTGCTCTAGTAGCTGAAGGTCAACAACAACAACAACAATTTCAACAGTCAGAGAGAATGGTACTGTCTTCCAAGGCTGAGGAAAATGTGTTAGTAGCAGAATATGATCCTCCTACTACAAATCAATCCAATGATGATTTTTACTCCTTGGAAGAGCTGGAGTAATTGGAAGATGAGTCAATGGCCCAGATTGTCAAGAGATTCTCCAATGTCAGATTCATGAGAAATCTCAAGTTCAAGTACAAGTCCGACTACAACAGATTCCAGAAAGGTGGATCTTCATCCTCTAACACCAGCAGTGGTGGATACAAAATAGGGATGGTTGATCAGAGCACCATTCGATGCTTTAACTGCAATGAGTTGGGACACTTTGCCACAGAATGTAGGAAGCCAAAGCAAGTAAGGAAGAACTCTTATGATTCAAATCAGAAGAGTAACTCTGAAAGGGCTTATCTGGCAAAGGGAAGAAGCTGGGATGATACTAATAGTGAAGATGAAGAAGAAGGGAATCTTGCTCTTATGGCTATTGATGGAAATACTTCATCGTCATGAAAAGAGGTAAAATTTACTGATGCTAAATTAGTTTATCATCTAGGAGGTTCCTTAGATTGTGCTCGTCGTGGTAATGAACTGTTAAGTCAGCAGATCAAAGATCTTGAGAAAGAGGTCAATTAATTAAGACTTGTGCACATTAATCAAGACAAATTAAAAGAACAAGTATCTTTTCAAGAGAATAGAGTTAACTGTTATAGACAACTCGAAACTATTCTTAAAGACAAGATCACCAGTCTTGAGACTAAGGTTAAAGCTTATTTTAATTCTTGTTCGAAGGCTAAAGAATTCTACAGTAAGCAAGCTGTTAATCAAACATCTGGAATAGGTTTTGATTACAATGCTGCTATTGGAGAATTAGGCATAAACTCCCCTCCTCATGTCTGTACTAAAGGTAGGGAAGTACCACATTTGCTTAATGGTGTTGATAAACCCCTCTATACAGGATCAGTTGTTGAACCATTTGATGAGACCTCCTTTATTATTCAAGAAGAAATACATGTTGAAGATCGTGCTAATGAGAAGGTTGTTTCCAAGTCAAGTGTGTCGAAAGTTCCAGTCAAAGTTGTGAAAGCAACTGAGACTAACTCAGACACACATGAGTTGGATAACAAAAATGCCATGTCTACCATGCATATTTTGCCTGTTGTTAATCCCTCTCATAAAGTATTTGGTGTTCCTAATTGTATGTCTTGTGCTTTTAATTTGATATATGCTTATTTTAATGGTAAGCATGTTTCTAGTGATAAGACTACTCCTCGTCAGCATCTGAATAATAGGAAGCATGATAGGTCTAAGAATGCTAGTCCTTCTAAGGCTAGAAAGGAGACATTTGTGCCTAAGCCTAAACAGAAATTTGTTAAGGCTGTTTACAAGGTCAAATGTCCAGTCATTGAGAAAGTTGAGAACATTAAAGTTAAGAATGTTGTTTTTCCTGACAAAGGTCAATTCTACAAGTATGTCGGGCCCAACCAAGTTTGGGTTCCAAAAAAGGTTTAATCCATTTGTATTGTAGGGCATTAAATAGGTGGAACCGGTAGTGTGGATTCTTGACAGTGGATCGTCAAGACATATGACCGAAGATAGAGCCCTGCTATCAAATGTGGTTGAGAAAGTTGGCCCAGTGGTTACCTTTGGAGATAACAGCAAAGGTTTAACTGAGGGATATGGCTATTTGCAAGCTGGTAATGTTATCATTGAACTTGTAAATATTTTCTTTATTTTTGCTATATTTATATAAGTTTTTATTTGTATTTTCTGTAATTGTAAATATTGTTTGAGGTAGTACAGTTGTTAGGAGTTAACAATTGTATGATATATGAAATTGAATGCTGATATCTTTTTGATAGATAATTGGTATTTAATTCATTGATATATATTTTTTAAAATGGTATGCAACATAATTATTGGTATCTAAAGTACTTGACAAGTACCAGTCAATGATATATTGTTAATATTTTGTTGCAAATAATTGTGAGCTTTTGACATGAATGAGAATTACTTAGACTTTACCCTAAGTGATCATTGCTTTAACAAAAGCTCATTCATATTGAAAGACAAAATCTTTCCTTCTCTTCTTAATACTGCTAGGTCATCAGTCTGTGTCTTATCAAATTATTTATCTTTTTAGACATAAAAAGCAGACCTGTGCACTCGAACAGTTTTAGGAGAAATTCAAACTTCTTTCTACATTAGTAATTTCTTATTTCATTAAAATCTTTCAAAATCAC
Organism: Apium graveolens; assembly: GCF_009905375.1. NCBI lineage: Eukaryota > Viridiplantae > Streptophyta > Magnoliopsida > Apiales > Apiaceae > Apium > Apium graveolens. The sequence goes on from NC_133647.1 coordinate 64,036,363, forward strand.
TATTGTACATCATTTCTCTCAAAAGATTAAATGTATAATTTTCATTCATTATAGATCTTAAGTACATTTTATCTCTATATTACCATATATTCTGTGATACAGGTTCAGTCTTCAATGACTTTCTTTCATTGACAGTCATAAGGTTGAAAACCCACAACTTCTATCCCAGACTGTAAAGACAAACACAGAAACAGAACCAACCAACACTCTCTTACCACTAAAATGAAGTATGAATGAGCGTGAGGGAGATAGTGCCTTAGTGCACCACATAAGAAAGGTTCTGAAGTCAACCCAGCAGCTCTGTCTCCTACAAAGATGAGTAGTATTTAAACAGAGATAACTACTAGCCCCCATACATCTTCTCAAAAAGATGTAATGGCTGAAAAGGCACAAAAATAGTTACTAGATTCATCCTCTCAACAGGGTGCGTCTATTGAAATTTGCCTGTCGGCCAGGGTATCCGATGTAGTGTCACCACCTCAAACATAAACTATTCTTGATGCACAAGGAAAGGTTACACACACAAAGGAGGAGTTGACGGAAACAAGAGTTTCGACCATTTTAAGGTCAGATTCGATTGTTCAAGGTTCTTTAATGGACCAATTGCCTTTACAGGTGTTAGGAGAGGATACTGATCCAAAAGCCATATGTCAGTGGTCAGTGTCTACCTCCCCAGGCTTAAATCCCCTGGATGCATCTGCGGATAGTGGATCTGACATAGGCGCAGATCGGCAACTTATTGACAATGATTCAGATATTACCTGATGAGTCACAAGGAAATGTCTTCACAGACATTAGAAGGGAACTTTGATCTTTATGCTAAATTCGTTGGATCATTGTTTGTCTTCCCAGAATTCAAATCTGGAACCCTAACAGGGAAACTAGCAACTTGTAGATTATGACTCAGATTCATCTAACGAGTTTAAAAAGGATGGGGATTTGCGAACTCCCATTGCACTACCTGTGACCTCCTTAAGGATGGTTAAGGTGATTTTCCTTGCAGGTATAGCTGAATTATGGAGCTATGAGAGGAGTGATACACTTGTGACAATGAGTGTAAACACGAGTGGAGAGAAGAGTAAAACACATGTGAGGTACACTAAACAGAATCACACACTCACAGTGAGGAAAAAAGAGAAACTACTTGTTATTTCTTTTCCAACCAAGTGAAATATGAGAACTCCAATAGACAATGGCATACATTCCTTCTCTAAGGGGGAGATAATAGCTTAAGTAATAGTTTATAGGATTCCTCAAATAAGGGGGAGAAATAGTAGGGAGGAGAAAAAAAGGTAAGAAAAAGGTAAAGCATATGTACAAAAGAGAGATACGCGCTTCTCAACAGGAAATGTGGTTATACAAAAGAAGATGAAACTACTTGAAGATATGTTCAGTCTAGAGGAACATCTATTTGGAATCTGGAAAATGTTAAATTTAATCCAGAACTTTTCTGCTATTTACTTTACAATTCTGTTTATATATTTTTCTTATTTGTTAGTTGAGTTATCCTCTAGGTATTTGTTGTTATTGTCTAACAAACAAATAGGGGGAGATTGGAAGGCATATGTCATAGCCTATTTGTTTATTCGAGGATTTAACTCAACTCAAAGAAGAATGTAACAAGTAAATAGTGGATCTACCGTCAAAGAGATCTCACAAAGTAACATCTGTCAAAGGATTCAGAGACAAGGTTCATCTACAGACTTGGGGAATTACTTCACTGGAAGAAGTTCAAGAAATTGATCAAGCCTCAGTGATATAAATCAAGATTGTGGATTTAATCAAGTGAAAGAGATCTTGTCAGGGTATCAGTTAATTACAGGGATTTAATCTGAAGAAAATCAAGTTATCAAAGTCAAGACATGAAGAAACATTACAAATGTTAATCACTCATGAACAAGACAGTACATCAAGTGTCAACATTGAAGTGGTGGAATTGATTCATAATTGACAGTGATTTTCAGAAGATTTTCAGAAGAATGGTTGTTGTTGAAGAGTAGTATTAATTCTCTATTAATTAATTAAGTCATATAGTTTAATTAAGGAAATAAATTATATCTTCAAAGATTAATTTATTGATTAATTGAATTAATTGATTAATAATTCTGAATTAATATTATGAATTTTCAGAATTGATTTTGAATTTATATTCAATATTAATTCAGCAAGACAATCATTTGAACTGGTATGACAATCAATTATCATACCAAAAGTCTTTCCAGTTCAAATTGATTGTCATACCGAAAGTTCTACTAGTTATGGGATTGTCTTGCTAGTTCAGGAGATAGTCATACCGATTGTCATGCTAGTTCAGGAGATAGTCATACCGATTGTCATACTAGTTCAGGAGATTGTCTCACCGAAAGTCATGCCAAGTCACAGATTGTCTTGCCAGTTCATTTCAGTTCTGTTGATTAACTTTAAAGAAAAGCAGTAGACATTAACAACAGACTATCAACTTCAACCACTCAAGAACAAAAGCACAGCAGCCGAAACAAATATTACATCTCCCACTGCTGAAACTAGATTATCAATTTCTAGTTATTAAAGTTAAATCCAAACCACTAGAAATCATTCTCTTGTTCTTATGTAACTATCTAGCGGATCAAAATCCCTAGAACTTAATCTCAAATTGCTTCTAGCATTTGATTCTTTTTAATGCAAAAATAGAAAAAGTTCATGTCGAATTTATTCTAAATTTATGATAATCTATTTGAGATTAATCCCTTGTAATCGATACCGTTGTTGTAACACCTTTTAAGTTTAATAATAGTTTTAATTAACTTGAATTTTGTTTCACTTTTTTATTCCGCATTAAATTCGATTAAACGGTATAGTTTATATTCAACCCCCCCTTCTACAAACATATTGGGACCTAACAGGATTTGAATGTATCCACCATATATATATATATATATATATATATATATATATATATATATATATATTGAGAAAACTCTGTGTAGCTCATATAAGCTCACAGCTGCTTACAAGTATGAACAACTAAAACTTGCAGAGAAATGCTAAAGAATACAGCTTACAAATGTTTCTCTGAGAATGTATTTTCTTAGTCTAGTTAGTTGTTGTTCTACTTGCTTCACTTGGTTTATATATCACCAAGTTTACATAGAAAAAAGACAAGATAATAAAACAAAACTATCAAGTCTAACTTTATGCTACTTCATTACTGTATTCCGACATCTTTGAAAACCTTCATAGCTTGCATGAAAATGGTAATGCTTCTTTGTTCTCATTTTCCTGCTAAACAGGCTGCCACATTCCTGTTGCAAACACCCAACGCATGTGACTGTGTTGTCACTGTCAACAGATGTTTGAATTTATCATCCTTTGGGTACATGCTTGTTATCCATCGGGTTGCCTTGTTGATTGGGTAGCCATTTATCACTTAACTCCATTTCATTTGTGCAGAATTACAAGACATCTTATATTTATATTTAATCAACCTATTCTACACATCTACTAGCAGTCTTCATGACTCATAAGCTACTACAGAAAATATACAAAGTTGTTTGCAGAAATGTGCTATATGACTTATTGTTACATAAGCTACTCACCCGATGGATATCAATTAGTCATCCATCGGGACTATATTGAATCATCCATCGGGACTATAATTGATCATCCGTTGGGTGCTACAAAATTCACTAAGTTAGATCTACTATGGTGTTTTGTTTAGCTTATCATCAAGTACACAACATATTCCTAACATCTTTCTTCACCTTCTTTGGCTTCCTGCATTCTGTGAAAAAGTGACCAAGTTCATCACAGTTGTAGCATCTAATTTTTGATCTCTCCATAGATCCTGACTTGTAGCCAACTTGGCTATTTGCATTTGTCTGACTCTTTTCTTTCGAGTTGTTATCATAGGATGTTTGACCTTTACCCTTGCAATACCTAGGCTTCTTAACTCTTATGTTTGAATTCTGATTTTGGTAGATAAGCCATAGACTGGTCCATTTCATCCAACTCATCAAGAGCATAGTACTCATCCTATTCCAACTGTGGAATGACTTGTTTTTGAGGTTCCTTGTTCTTCTGCTCAACAGCTTGAATAACTTAATTCTGGGATTCAGTTTCATCTTCAGTTATTTTCTTGTCGTTTGCTATCAAGGCACTTGACATATCCACACAATGCCCTTGATTCACTTTTAATGACTTCCTCTACATCATTTCTAGCTCAGAGGTTATGAGAATGCCATATAAAACCTCCAAAATTTATTCTCCCTGTATTTCTCCTTTCTCCTATTACAGAGATCTTTTATTCTAAATGGTTAGGGAGAGTGGGCAGGAATTTTAGGTTAACTTCCTCAGTTTCATAGTGCTTGTCATGAAACTGGAAGTCATTTATCAACTTTTTAAATCTTTCAAAGACCTCAGTAAAGCCTTCTTTAGGTTTAGCCATGAAGCCAACATATTGTGAGACTAGAATCCTTATTTGTTTTGACCTCACTTCTTCATTACCTTCACACAGAATATCATATTTTCCTAGATCTTCTTGGATGACTCACAGTTGATTATGTTCTTATACATGACATTATCAAGAAATTCAATGAGAATGAGCTGCAAGCTACTGCCAAATGAAACTTTCTCCTTTTCTAGTTCAGTATATGTGGATGGATCATTAGGAGCAAAGTGACCAGGAATGACCATATCATCATCAGTTGTTTCAGGCACCCTTACTATAGGAATGAAGGGTCCATGCTTAAGAATTTTAATATAGAGTAGATTGGCCATCTTGATGAACAACATCATCTTCTTCTTCCATAAGATGTAGTTCACTTTGTCAAAGACAATGATCTTGATACTGCTAAGTTTTTATGAACTCATACTTCCAAGATCTGATTTGTTTATTTTCAGATTTTTCTCTGATACTACTTGTTAGGTATGAAGTGCAACACAGGACGGTGAATGTGTTTTCATGTTTTCTTTTATTAATTGTGAGTATTTGTGGCTTTTGGAAATGTTATGCCCTTAATCAACTGTAGAGGGGGGTGAATACAGTTAATACGATCAACTAGACAAAGCTTCAACAGAATCAAACAGTTTTTATATAAATCTTATAAAAACTTATTACACAAGTACTCTCTCGAAAGGATGAACAACTATCTTTGAGAGCTGCTAGGTTATGCGAAGATATAACTATGTCGCAATGCTTATAGCATGAACCTAAACTATGCTTTTATAGAGCACAGCTACCAATGTATAAGGAATCTTATTCTATTAATAACAAGGAAACCTATACAATTGCTTCTGAGATAAAGTCCTCCACCGCCTTGAAATTCCTGTTTCCTTTTCCTCTTCAATGATCAACTGATGTGACAAATACTGATCTCATCATCCGTTGACATCATCATCCGTCGAATACCAACATCCATTGATGTCATCATCATCCGTTGATGCTTATACTCATCATCCATTGATGCTTGTAATCATCATCCGTTGATGCTTATAGTTTCTGTTTGATATCATCAATTGCTCCTAACAATCTCCCCCTACTTGTTCAGTATGGAACTATGGACAAGTTCCAATTGATGATGTCAAAACTATCTAAATACGGGAACCAAGTATGCATATTCAATGTTGCTTCAGTGAATATCAAACTTTAACTCTTCATCCTGAACTAATTTTTTAACTTGAGCAATGTCAGAGGTTAACTTCACTTCCTCAGCTGAGAATGCTTCCAGAAATCTTCTTTTAATCACCAACTTTAATGATTTTTGCTTCGATAAGATTTTCTTCAGTATCAAGAGCTTTAACTACTATATAGATTAAATCTATCAGAGTTTAAGATTTAAATTCTTAGATACTGTCTTGAGCTTTAGCTTTTCATTCTGAAATCTTTGACTTTTCTTCTATCTTCTCCTTTCTTTTAAGCTTAATGGCAGGAGTTCCAATAGTTTGTGATATGAGAGATCTTTCACCTTCTGCCTAACTGGTTTCCCTTATAACTATACCTCTGGTTGGTCTGTTAGAAGGTTCATCTTCATAAAGTACTTGAGAAATAATAGCAATATCAGCATTTGTTGTCTTCATAGAATTTTTAAAGTCTTCTTCCGTTTGCCTTAGCTGTTCAAGATCAACTCCAGGATTTTCCTTTGCAAATATTCTTCTACTATCTTCAGAATCAAATAATTGAATATTTGAATCTTTGTAGAATAGAGTTGTCTTTCTTCCTTTAACTTTCAAAGTTTGAAGATATTGGCTTGCTTCAGCACCAGTTTCTTTCTCCAGAATACCTTAGTCTTCATCAGCAACAATTGTGACTTGTGAAGATTTTTGCATTTTAGTAGTCACAGTCAATTTTTCAACTTTTCTGTCATTCCTCTTGCTTCTTCTTCTAATCTCCTTATGTTCCTCCTTATGTCCTCCATCAGAATTTTCATTAGCAGTACTTATCAATGACAGCTGTTTGCATTTAGATTTATCAATTTTCTCCCCCTTTTTGGCATCATCATCAAGTAGTAGAGAAAGAATCAGCTCTGTTGAATTCTGTACTTCAGTAAGTTGATCAGACATTTGATCTTGATTAGCTTCCAATCTATCTTGACTGGCTTCAATTGAAATTTGTCTGGTAACTATGGGTGAAATTTGTTTCTGAATTTCCTAATGAGTAAGCAGCTTTGAAGCAATCAATGATTCTTTAATCTGATTGGTTTGAGTAGTGGTTGCTTCATGTGATGTGTGTAAGGATCTGACAACCGAAGTAGATGCTTTCAAATGATTCAACACATCAAGATGTGTAATCTTCTGTTCTGTTGTTTCCAGATGTTCAACAGCTCGAGTTCTGGAAATAGGATATGTAGAATCTTTCCAATAAGCATTCCAGAGATTATCAGAATAATCCTGCTTCTTCTTAGCATCTAACTCTATCATTTTCTGTTGTCCAACATGCACATGCATATCTTTAGGAAAGAAAAGATCATTCTCAAGATCTATCGTAGCATTAGATACATGAGTTTCTTTACCATCATTAGAATCTTAAATAGCAGTTGGATCTTGCACTAATTTCTGAATATTATCTTCAGCTTCAGTATGCAAAATAGAATGAGAAATTGATCCAGTGGCTTCAAAAGCTTCGACACCTTCAGCAGTTATCTCCACATCTTCAAATATTGTAGATAAATGAATTGGAACTTCAATATCTTTCAAAACTTAAGTTCCTATAACATGTTGTGGTGATTCTGAAATGGATGAATCTTGATGAATGGACTGTTGTGCTACTACATCTTCAAAAATAACAGGGATTATCTCCTTTGATGGAATAGAAGAATGAATGGACTATTTTTTAACAAAAGCAGGGATTATCTCATATGGTGGAATAGAAGAATGTATGGACTGCAAGAAAGTATACATCCGAGTATTCCTGAGATTCAACAGACTGATGTTCAGCATCTGTTCCTTGAGAACTCTGAGCATTTGTAAACATATAGAAAATTAAACTTAACCTCTCTTTACTTTTAAAGTAGTCTCACTACTCCTCACACCACACATCTCATGTAGTCAGAGCTTCTTCACAAGGATTACTAAATCCTATCTCTCATCTACCTCTCCTTTTGCCAGGAAGGATCCTGCCTCTCTTAAATTCTCTTTTTCTCTCAATCTTTTCACAAATCTCATAGAAAAAGGCTCAGAAAGATTGTCCTACAAAAATAAAAGGTGGCTAAAGAAGGGTGATCTATGATTGTACAACTAGAGGTAGTCCTTAACTAAGGTCTAGATGTAATCATATCAACAGGATTTATATCATGAAAAGCATACTATAAATGCTGAAAGAACTAAATCAGTATTTAAATTAAATGTTGATAAAGTAATACCAGTATTTATACCTTGTGAGTTCATAATTAGACTCACAGTAGATACTGTGTTTATGACAGTTGTTGTTCATCAATAATGAGAATCTCCATTTCAATTGTGGAGGATTTGATCAGGTTACTGTCATGTACCATGATCTCAAACCTTTGTTCTTCTTGTAAAGAACTAACACTTTAAATATGTATAATGAAAGTTATCACAAAGTCTTCTGGTAAAGACTGATGAAACCTCTGCGTCTTTGTTAGTATCATCAAGATCTACCTCAGCAAGTAGTCTCTAACCAACTAATTGTTGTTCCTGAGTGGTGATCATAATTCAAGAATTATGACACCTGATTTTTAGCAACATTTGAGAAAAGAATTCAAGTGTTTCAGTTGTAAGAAGAAATTTAAGATATAAGATATATGGAATTTGAGATTGAGTTTGGACAACTTTCTTAATAAGAAAAGAAAGTTTCAAAGGATTTTGTATTGTAAGCAACACTCAAAGATTGTAACTCTTAGTAATTAAGAATTAAATCTTTCTTAAATTTTCTTCTCAACCAATTTTACTTCTTGTTATGCTCAATCTGTACTGAAGTGTCATATGAACTCAAACAGAGATTAGTTTATTCACATGCACTATGAAAAATATCTGAAATTTAGCATGCAGTACTGATTAATCATTTAACATTTAAGAACATTCAAGCACACAAACAAGAAAGTAGAAAAGAAGTCATTTAGGAAACAAAGAAGCTTAAAGATTTTCATTATTTATGAAGAAACAAAGTACAAGATTTTATAGAATTTTAAGATAAAATCCTAATACATTCTATCTACTCAATTTTCTTCTGCTTCTTTACCGCCCCGCTCCGCCTTCATCACCTTGCTATGGTAGATCATACTCATTATACCTGAAAGAGAGATAATATTTTCTTGCATCTCAAGAGCTGCTTGTCGAGCACGTTCTTCCAACTCAGCCTGAAGTTCTTCTTGAAAAAGAACCTCGCTAGTGAAGAAGTGTATTTCCAACTGATCATCCTAAGAGAGATGATCATAGACTGAAGTTGGAACTTCAGTTGGATGGTAGACTTCACCATGAATACGAACCTTATGACCGTATAGATCAAAGTATATCTTCTTATCACTAGGGTTAAAAATTGATAGATAACAACCACCGCTACATTTGTAAAACTGAGATTGAGCCATTTCGATGAGTAAGATAAGTATTTGTGAGTGAAAAAGATAATGAGAAGTTTTGAGAGTGAAAGGTTTGTATTTATAGAAAAGAAGATGGAAACTGAATAGACTCTTTGAATGACCATGCAATAATTAGACATAATAAGCATACACGATTACGCGTATCTAGACAAGCAAAAAGTAATCTCTCTCTTCATATTCCTATTACCAATGTAAATACTCAAGTATCAATGAATCCTTGCATCAGTAGCTAACCCATTTAATCAAATAAAAGATATTTCACTCACTCATTGATTAATTAAAAATATTGTTAACAACTTCATCTGAATAAATTCAAAATAATCAATGAAGTATAACAGTCAATCATGGTTTGACCATTATTAGTATTTTAATTACTTCTATCAGGATTTATTAACTACTGAAATAAACTATTAGTCCAAATAAGTTTAACTAATAACAAAGTTTATAAGCAAATCAATAGTTCAACATGAAATTTTGACATAAGATCATTTAGCACAGTTTGCATGTTATCATGGTATCAAGCATTTAGTATAAGAATCAGTATCTAACAAGTACTGACAAATAATAAAATACCATGCTTCAATAAATATCAGCAGACTTAATTATCAGAGTTTGAGAACTGCCCTGAAATGATTCCCAATCCATTCACCAGTCTTGTGAATGTGGCTTCACAGAGAGACTTGGTGAATATATCTGTTACTTGCTAATCTGTTAGAACAAAGATCAATTCCAATGAACAAGCTTCCACATGTTCCCTTATGAAATGGTATCTGATACTAATGTGCTTAGTCATTGAATGATGCACTGGATTTCCTGTCATTGCAATAGCACTTTGATAATCACAATATATAGGAATAGAAGAATAGTCTAACCCATAATCCAGTAGTTGATTCTTCATCCATATAATCTAAGCACAACAGCTTCTTGCAGCAATGTATTATGCTTCTGCAGTTGAAGTGGAAATTGACTTTTGTTTCTTGTTGTACCAAGAAACTAATCTGCCTCCAAGAAATTGGCAGCTTCCAGAAGTACTTTTCCTGTCTATTTTGCATCCTGCAAAATCAGCATCTGAATATCCAATTAGCTTAAAGTCTGAATCTCTAGGATACCATAACCCCAAATTCATAGTGCTTTTGAGATACTTGAAGATTCTCTTTACAGCTAATAGATGATGTGATGCCCCCAAAATCCGGGGTCAGGATTGGGTGTCACTACACAAATTTAAATAATAATAAAACCTGTATATTAAAATAAATATAAAGATAACCCCTCATACTCAGGATCGCTTCCAGGTTATAGTATGAAACAAGAATCTAACCTTCTAAAGTTACATTATCTAGATACAATTTCATTACCTCATTACTAATGCCCTTGTATTGATCACTCTGACATCTCCAAATTTCTTCGGCTGGAATTTCACCACTTTCGCTGTCTATTAAAAGCTATTCACTTTTCCCTAATTTGATACTGAAAGAAATAAGAGTTCACAAAGCAAGAGTGAGCCAAAAATGCCCGACAAGTATTATAAATGGTTTCCAGGTTTCAGATCAGAAAACTCCTGGAAACGATTGTTGAATGATTTTAAAAATGTCTTTACATATTTAAATAGTTGAGCGAACAAAACATCGGCCCTCATTGGCCTTTAATCATAAATCACATTTTTCCGTAAAAGGATAGTAATCGTTTCAATATTTCATCCTTTTGGAATTTGTAATTATGAACTATTTGGGAAGGAATGCCGTTAATGGCGATCAACAATAAATTAGACTGGACACTAGAAACCAACATATTCACTATAACCTGCTGATCAGTCAGGATACAGTGCAGATTTATACCTAACTGCATAGACCCAACCAACATATGGGGTACCCAGATGACTATGGCCTAAGGGTCCGGTTCATCCCTGACCCATAGGATCCAGCTTATCACTGGTCCTAATAGTAATTGTCCAGCCCGTAGAGTATTTTGATATCAAATCATTTTGATTTCAAAATAGCCCAAATCAGGGTTCGTAAATAACCTGAACGAATGGGTATTTGCTCAAGAGAGCAATCGAATTATAGGAACAATAATGAAAAGAACTGGCATAATAAGAGTAATTGCAGCGAAATATAAAACAGTTAACTATTCTGAACTTAGAATAGGAGCGAATAAATATTTGCAGTATCTTAGGAGAAAGGTTAGGAATACTTGCCTCAATTGATAATGTACTGATCTTTAACTAGCTGCCATATCACTCAGTCCTGTTGCATCTGCATTCCTCTTGACAGGATACTTGACTTTTCTTATCATTTACTCCCTTAGGTTTATCTTTATTCTGAATCCACTCATTTCAGTACTACACGCAATCAGGCTTTACTTCTATAGTCTCTATCTGGCTTTGAACGTCTCGCACTATGTGCATCTATCACAAATAATACTATTCAATGAACTGACAATATATAATTGACTAGTCTATACACTTATCCCTATCATCTACCCGCCCGATAATAATAGATAAGAATCACATCTCATTCAGATAACGTTTAAAAGACATGCTGACTCATTATTCACATAATATATACACATAGGGCATGTAATCATATTATCCACATAACACACAATCACGTAATTCATGTAGCACATAAGTTGAATCGTCAAATGGTAGGTCTCGATATATTTAGAATTGAAATTGGGTCAAAAAGAGTATTTTATTGATCAATAACCAACTCAGAAGGATCCATAAAATAAACGTCTTTTAGATACAAAGGAATTTAGGTCTCGACAATATTTTTTAATAAAAGAAAAATATTTTTCTGAGTCTAGAGACGTTCGTTTCGTATTAAACGGACGAACGATTGATTTATTATGAATTTTTAAACATTTTTCGGAATTAAAACGGTCTCTGAATCATGTATTAATTAAATATTAGGGTTCGAGTACCTAAATATGACTTTAAAATAATTTTATAATAATTATCGAACCTTGAAAATAATTTAAAATAATATTTTAAAGCTCGAAACTATTTTTCGGAAATTTTTAAAATAATTAAATCTAATTATTAAATCAATTAAAATGAATTAATAATTAATTAAATTAATTAATCAATTAATTATGAATTAAATGATTAATTAAAATAATTAAAAATTAATTAAAATTAATTAATAAAATAATTTCGATTTATTTGTGAATAAATAAATAATAAAAAAAAATTCTTGATTTTAAAAGTAATTTTTCAGAATTAATTATGATCATTTGTAATAAAAATAGAATTTTTAAAATGATTTTTAGATAAAATAAATCAGAAACAACTTTCAGGATTTGCAATTGGATTTCAGGGGATCAAAAACGGGTTTTATTTACAACCAAACGGGTCGGTAACCGGGTCAACCGGGTCGGTGAAGAACACCGCCCGACCCGCCTGAATTCCGCAGAAACTGGCAGACTCCGATCGTTCAATCGGGACAGAAACGAGTCATTTAAACTCGTCTATTTCATAAAATCAGCAAAGCATACCCCCAGCCACCCGATAAGCAAACCACGACTGTGTTTGTGCGATAACTCGCGAGTTCCAGCCACGCAGCCATGGATTCCGGCGAAAACGCCATGGATTCCGATGAGCTTCGCCAAAAACCGGCAACGTCCTCGTTCGTGCGTTTGATTCTCAGGAACGTATTGTTTTAGGGTTTTTCTCTATCGTTACTGTATTTTTACTGGTTGTAAATGAATAAACGAATAAAATGAAATAAGAAATATGCTATTTATATTTACAGAATATTGGTTCATTCTGGATCATTTTGGATCGTTAAATTAGTTGCTTAGCCGCTAAGTAACTGCAATAACGATCCGATTTGATATCAGTTTTAGATAATTATCCCAACCGGGCATTTTATAAAACACTCTATATGAAAATAATGTGATAATATCTCATCTTTTGAAAATACGGGTTTCGTTGATTTACCGAAATGATTGTCGTATCTAAAATCTTGCGCCGGGCCGCGCACGGGTCAAACCGTAATCCGGATCGAAAAAGTTAAAACATGGAAAATGTCTGGAATTACCAGATTAGGATAGGAAGGAGTTTTTGGAAGAGTTTCGGGTTGTAAAGATGTAAAAACGGTTGAAGTCGGACGATTCTCGGCTTTATAAAATAATTTTGTAATTATTCAGAAAATAATTAATAATTCATAAATCATTATAAAATCATCTAACACTCCAAAAATTACCAGAAAAATACCTTAATTATCTATATTTTATTATGGACCTAATAAAATTAACATACTCACATTTTATTACATACAAACATCCAAATATTATTATCAAACATCAAATAATTCACCAAAAATTCATATAATATTCACATAATAATCATATATTGATACAAATAATTACACGATATTTCCCGGATGTTACATCCTTCCCCCTTAAAAGGATTATGTCCTCAGAATCACGCTAAGGAATAATACTGATACTTTTTAAGTATATCACTTTCATTCTCTCAGGTGAATCTTTCAACCTTATAATTTTTCATAACTTTAACGCATAATATCAATCTTTCCTTAATAGTCTCTTGCTAATATCATATTCTATTTGTTGCTTATATTTCTCGGAACTCATCACTTTAATCACCATTCAACGGTCCCCTACTGTCAATAGATTTATCAGCTGCTCATGCAACCCCTAACTCAATCTTTACTTCGTACATTTGGAGCTAAATCACTCTTCAAGGTCATACACACATGACGTCTTATTTCACTGTTTTATACCTACGTCAACAAGACCAACTCATTCACAATCATTCCATCTATTTCACTATTTCAAAGGACTAACTTAATTTACATTAACCTTCTTTCTGTCTAATTCCAATAATTCGTGTTCATGAACCTTTTTTTCACTGACTGTTCTACTCTAATTTTCATGTCTCCTTCTGTTCGGTTAGCCAGACCTATGATCGTTTCCAGTCACATTCAAGAATCTCTAATCGGTCTCTAATACTTTCTATCCGTCTGTGCCCGGTATGCTGAGGTCATGGCGTCTTATATTTAGAAACTCTCTAAATCTATTTCAAAAACTAAAAAGTAAAGGAAAATTTCGACAACTGCATTTAACTCACCACTTTGTGGTATACTTCAATTTCTTTTCAATTACTATCAAGTATATTCATTGAGCGAGAATCTGTTACTATCTGAAAGAAAATATTAATTTGGAATAGAATGAACCATAATTTTATTCAAAACTGAACTCTTGGTACTAATACTAATTTTGTTGTCATATCAAATTAGATATCAATATGAACTTTGATGCTCACAACATTCCATACTGAAGTCAACATCAATCATCTATATTAATACCACATTTGATATCTAACAACAAAGTAAATATCAGTATAATCCAGAAGTTGGATCAAAACCTGTTCTCAATTCCTAATTTTTTTTCCTATTCCTTTATCCACTCCCCAGCAATCTTAGTGATACTCACTCTTTCTTTTCTACTCAAAACATCTGTCTTTGAATGGATCTTGCTTGGTTGGTAATTAACCATACTTTCATAGCTCATAGGTAATTATAGCCAGAGTTCATACTTTTGTAGCTTAGAATGCAGTTGCTAACCTTTTATCCTTCGCATGCATATCTTAGGTGTTCAACTTGGTCTTCCTTAGTTCTTGAATGGGCGAGGATGTTATTAGTAAATACAATTACACTATCCAATTACTCCTTATTCACTATGTTCATTTAACCTTCAGACTTGCAATTTCTGATAACAGATGCGTGATTTCATACCTCCCTTCTCTTTTCTCCATGATCACTTTTGTGTATAGCGCAAAGTACCTCTTTATTTCATTATTCTTGCATTCCACATTTATAAAGTTTTCCTTCACTCAATATCTCATTTCCACTGGGTTATATGATACATGGCTTTTGACACCAGCTCGACTCGTACAGTAACTGATGAAAATTATTACCTCATTTCCCGAGGTAACCTTGGTAAACCATTCGTGAGAATCTTCGGGACTTCACTTTAATTATGGAGAATTCTGATATGAGATTCATTGTATCGTTCTTCTCTAATAGTTTGCCACGAATACTGTTGTTTAATCTTCCCTGCTTACGCGCATCCTTTGAATGAAATTCTTGTCTTCAATTTCCGGTGTTTTACTTCATTCCCCTATCAGTTCTGGCATATCTGATGTTCACAACTTGCATATATCCTGGATTATTTTATAACATTTCTTTATCATCCTTTTGATTTCATTTTTTTTCTTATTTAGTTCTTCATTACTCATTAACTCTTCTAACATAAGGAATGTCTTTTTCTTAATAATATTAATATGTGCGTTATTAGATAAACCAGTTCTGAAGTTAATAAAAAGACTTTTATTTATAATATTTAAGTTCTTATTGACAAACTATCAAATTCATCGATGTTTATTTTCTTAGCCTCACTTAAATCATTATTGATCGCATATTTGTCTTTTTCCAATTGATCAACGTTTCTTCTTCCCAAGTTCACATGTGTACTTCGTTAGTCTTTTTCTTACATCAGATACTTGGATTCACGAGCTTTCGAAAACTTTTACTCAATCGCCATTTGATATGGGTATACTTTCAAGTCCTTCCTAGAATGCTATTACAGATGATAGAATCCCTTTGCTTTATCTTGAACCTTTAGTTCTTGAAAATTTTCTTCTAACTAGCATGTACCAATTACTTTATGTTCCTCTTATTTATCAAAAAGAGTGTATTCATCTAGATAAAGTCTCGCACATGTTTGTGGTAACATCACACTAATTCTACTAGACTTTTGATTTCTGCTAATGCCATAACTTCCTCTAAATTGCTAATCGCCTTGATTTCGGATCTGAAAATCATGCCAGAGTTTGACTTAATCTAATTGGAATCGACCTCCATTTAACTAACCATTAGTTGGTAAAGTTAAACAATTAACTCTTTTAATTGATCAATTAAACCAAGTGAAGACTAGCTAACTGGAATCAAAGACCAATTACATAAAGTTGGTTTGATCGTAACATTCTTTCTCAAGAACCGAGATCGCAATCATTTGGAGTACCGATGAAAATGACAATATACTTCTTTATTCTTGAATGAATTTCTGAAAATTTAGGCAGCACTTCCCCTATACCATTGCCTACCAGTCGAACTCAAGCCGACACCATCAATCAACCAAATCATCTACAATCATATCCACCTACTTCCATTAACCAAAATCATCAATTCCCACAATTCACCTTTGATCAGCATCTGACTGGCATAGCATATATCTTTTTAATTGGGATTGGGTCTGAAACCCACAATGATTAATATAACCATACATTTCTCAATTCTTTCAGAATATTACGAATTGTCATTAATGAATTTATCTCGTTGTTTTTCAAGGATTTTATCTCGCGATTCTTTTAACTTATGTCTTGCCATTACCAATTGTGTATAGTTACTTTTAAGAATTATGCCGCATCCTTCTACCAATAACAACAATCATCTATCTTGGACGATACACATTCAATTTTACTAACTAATATGTTTATCTTTTAATAACCACACACGGTTTTCATTAATATCATCGCAATCTGGTGGAAACTTAATCGTTATATCGTTATTTCTTAAAAGGTTTCACAGTCGAGTCACCATTGCTTCATCTCTACTTATGGTTCCGTATCAAACTTTCGTCACTGACCCGGGTATGAGCATTGAATTCACCATCACTTATTTACGCAAGTTAGAGAACTTCACAATTTCTTGAAGAGTATGTTCGAAGTTCGATTATATTTAAGATTTCTTCCATCTTGAATTTTCACGACAAATATCTTCCCGCGATGAAGGGATGTTTCACGTAGTAATTGCATGTCTGAATCATTATTCAAAATTTCCTTGATCTTTGATCGTCGTCCCGATACTCGTTTGCTCCGTCTGATGCACACAACTTTACTTCCTTATTTTGTAATTAATCTATTTATTACGGTTCACTAAAGATTCATTTTTCTTGTCTAAGTCTTCTGATTTGAAGTGCATCGCGTTAACATAATCTACCATACTGATGAGATCCCTGTAGCAAGAACAACTCTCTGACTTAATATCTTCGCCTTGTCCATATTTGTTGGTGTATCCATTTTTCCTTCCTCGCAGATGTCCACCATTTATCGTTTTCCAGTCATATCTATGTTCGTTGCATGATTCCACGTACCAAACTATTTTATTTCTTGTGAAATCGTGAGAGAACGGACTCTACGCAAGAGGAGAGTTTGTGAACATGATTTTGATTGAAAAAGGGAATAAGGAATAATGATGCAACAACCGATTGGAAGAATTTGTAAATCAGAAAATTGAAGGAAGAAAATGAATGAAGAATGAGACAACCATATTCGTACTCAAGATGGCCAGTCTTTCATACTATATGGCATACAGCGCATGATTAGGTGGCGTCTCACTCGACTCTTCATCATTTCGACAAAGCGTCATATCACAACACTGTTGTCTCAATCAGGAATCAAGAATTTGAGAAGAGAAACAATTCAGAAGGAATACAAGAAATTTTCTTTCATTTTCATCTCCTATGATTTATCAACTGAAGAGCTCATAGGTATTCACGGATCAAGATAAACATATGTTGTCGTATTAGAGGAAAGAATGTTAGTGCTAATCACCTTCCACGCTTCACTTACGTATGCCTTCCAGAACCATTCGGATGAGAGATTCACCGTTTAGGTCACATTATAACTTCGGAATGTCGTCTGGAAATGCCTCCATATTCAAAGCTTTAATTATTCGATCATATCGCGTCTTTACAAAATTTATAATCACCGCTTCAGATCTCATCTATGTCGCGTAGAATAACCATTGGTCACGCAACGCCTCAATTTTGTCGATAGTAATACGATTCTTTTCCAACCATCTAGGAGATTCTTCCATTTCTTTCAATCATTCTCCGTCCATTCGAATCATGAATTCGTTAAATTTTAATAATTTTATAAATTGGATAAATAATATTTTAATATGTTGATTCAATTATTGATTTTATTAAACAACGTTTACTTTCATTTTTCACAGAAATTTTAAACCTACCCCTGCTGGTGGGTCTACTTGGCCCTTCGAATTAACAACACTGGGTCTAATTCCATTCTTCTTTTTAGGTCATTTTCTATTTATAATAACAAGAACATAATTAGTAATTCGACAACCAATTTGTAAAACTCATTTCATGCCAAAAATCTTTCGAAAGTTGATTAAGAAAATCTCTTTCGAAATCTCATTTTGAAATTTTGGAAATCAAATATTTGGTCGTCATTACTATATAAGTTACTTGTTATTTTCCTGATTTACTAATGAAATGTCTGATTAAAAGAATGCCCATATAAGGGTCTCTTAACTTTGGTACCTCTTCCACTTTTCCTTAGATTCTGCTCGCACTTATTAGTCGCCGAAACTTCATTTACCGTCGTAAATCATTTTATTCGCAATTCTACCACAACGCTGACATTTAGTACTATTTTTGACATTCTTGTCGTCGTCCTTGACGTTATGCTCGCAACCACGCATGTGATTCAATGTTCCGTCTATAGATAAGGGCGCACCTTCTTGCTAGTCTTACCTATACCTAGTAAGGTAGATATCATTCCTCGCGCAGCTCCCGATAAGTGATAAGAATCTTCTCGCAACAGTGGTGCCTTCGAAATACGCAACTTTAGTTCTTCATCAGCTTCCATCAACTGGTTGCCTTCGACATGGAGCTCGTCCTAATACCTAAGTCAACTCGAACTAAAGCTCACCTAGCATCTCTTTCACAAGTGCTCACAAAATCAATCGCATTTTCTTCAAAACCACATGAAAAGAAGGGTAACATACCCAGTCTCCGCCAATCCGTCGATTCCTCATTATTGTATGATCTGAGAACTCAATATACCTATAATGTTGTGATATTCACCTTACACTTTCTCAACGATCCTATCTTAGCAACTCCATCTCGGATCTACCAACCCTAATTCGCACTCAACTCAATTTATCCTGAGTATGCCTAGGGTCTTTCCTATCTTGTACGACCTATCATTCCGATCTTACTCTCACCTATTCTTATTTCAGTGACCAATAACCTGCAGCTCTGATACCAACTGTGACGCCCCCCCAAATCCGAGGTCAGGATTGGGTGTCACTACACAAATTTAAATAATAATAAAATCTGTATATTAAAATAAATATACAGATAACCCCTCATATTCAGGATCGCTTACAAGTTATAGTATGAAACAAGAATCTAACTTTTTAAAGTTACATTGTCTAGATATAATTTCATTACCTCAGTACTAATACCCTTGTATTGATCACCCTGACATCTCCAAATTTCTTCAGCTGGAATCTCACCACTTTCGCTGTCTATTAAAAGCTATTCACTTTGCCCTCATTTGATATTGAAAGAAATAAGAGTTCACAAAGCAAGAGTGAGCCAAAAATGCCCAGCAAGTATTATAAATGGTTTCCAGATTTCAGATCAGAAAACTCCTTAAAACGATTGTTGAATGATTTTAAAAACGTCTTTACATATTTATATAGTTGAGTGAACAAAACATCGGCGCTCATTGGCCTTTAATCATAAATCGCATTTTTCCATAAAAGGACAATAATCATTTCAATATTTCATCCTTTTGGAATTTGTAATTATGAACTATTCGGGAAGGAATGCCGTTAATGGTGGTCAACAATAAATTAGACTGGACACTAGAAACCAATATAAGCACTATAACCTGCTGATCAGTCAGGATACAGTGCGGATCTATACCCAACTGCATAGACCCAACCAACATATGGGGTACCCAGATGACTATGGCCTATGGGTCTGGTTCATCCCTGACCCATAGGATCCAGCTTATCACGGGTCCTAATAGTAACCGACCAGCCCGTAGAGTATTTTGATATCAAATCATTTTGATTTCAAAATAGCCCAAATCAGGGTTCGCAAATAACCCGAACGAATAGGTATTTGCTCAAGAGAGCAATCGAATTATAGGAACAATAATGAAAAGAACTGGTATAATAAGAGTAATTGCAGTGAAATATAAAATAATTAACTATTCTGAACTTAGAATAGGAGCGAATAAATATTTGCAGTATTTTAGGAGAGAGGTTAGGAATACTTGCCTCAATTGATAATCTACTAATCTTTAACTAGCTGCCATAACACTCAGTCCTGTTGCATCTGCATTCCTCTTGACAGGCTACTTGACTTTTCTTATCATTTACTCCCTTAGGTTTATCTTTATTCTGAATCCACTCATTTCAGTACTACACGCAATCAGGCTTTACTTCTACAGTCTCTATCTGGCTTAGAACGTCTCGCACTATGTGCATCTATCATAAATAATACTATTCAATGAATTGACAATATATAATTGACTAGTCTATACACTTATCCCTATCGTCTACCCGCCCGATAATAATAGATAAGAATCATATCTCATTCAGATAACGTTTAAAAGACATGCTGACTCATTATTCACATAATACGTACACATAGGGCATGTAATCATATTATCCACATAACACATAATCACGTAATTCATGTAGCACATAAGTTGAATCGTCAAAAGGTAGGTCTCGATTTATTTAGAATTGAAATTGGGTCAAAAAGAGTATTTTATTGATCAATAACCGACTCAGAAGGATCCATAAAATAAACGTCTTTTAGATACAATGTAATTTAGGCCTTGACAATATTTTTTAATAAAAGCAAAAAAAATTTCTGAGTCTAGAGACGTTCGTTTCGTATTAAACGGACGAACGATTGATTTATTATGAATTTTTGAACATTTTTCGGAATTAAAACGGTCTCTGAATCATTTAATAATTAAATATTAGGGTTCGAGTACCTAAATATGACTTTAAAATAATTTTATAATAATTATCGAACCTTTAAAATAATTTAAAATAATATTTTAAAGCTCGAAACTATTTTTCGGAAATTTTTAAAATAATTAAATCTAATTATTACATCAATTAAAATGAATTAATAATTAATTTAATTAATTATTCAATTAATTATGAATTAAACGATTAATTAAAATAATTAAAAAATATTTAAAATTAAATAATATAATAATTTGGATTTATTTGTGAATAAATAAATAATAATAAAAAAATCTGGATTTTAAAAGTAATTTTTCAGAATTAATTATGATCATTTGTAATAAAAATAGAATTTTTAAAATGATTTTTAGATAAAATAAATAAGAAACAACTTTCAGGATTTGCATTTGGATTTCAGGGGATCAAAAACGGGTTTTATTTAGAACCAAATGGGTTGGTAACTGGGTCGATGAAGAACACCGCCCGACCCGCCTGAATTCTGCAGAAATCGGCAGACTCCGATCGTCCAATCGGGATGGAAACGAGTCGTTTGAACTCGTCTATTTCATAAAATCAGCAAAGCATACCCCCAGCCACCCGATAAGAAAACCACGACTGTGTTTGTGCGATAACTCGCGAGTTCCAGCCACATAGCCATGGATTCCGATGAGCTTCGCCAAAAACCGGCAAAACGACGACTTGACTGATTCTTAACCAAATTCAATGTTCTATGAATGAAATCAAAGCTTACGATACAACAAATTCATTCACATCAATCCAAACAACAACAAATACTTCAATAATTCAGAAACTCAATGACAAAAATCGACTCGAACCCAAGAATTCGAATAACCCGATTTAGAACTACAACATCAAAAATAGTTATATGAATCGATGGCTAACAACGTCACGAAGCTAATTTTATCATTAAAACAAACCAAAAATCATTCAATCATAAACCCCCAAATTTCGAGTATAAACCCTAAATATTGAAATCAAAATTCACCTATCGTTTGATGATTCTGATAAGGGATTATGAAAGAACAGATCGAGGTCCTAGAACATCGAAATCTGAAGTCGGCATCACCTTCAAATTCGAGTTTGATTCTCAAGAACACCAAGAACACTTTTTCAAAGAATTTTCAGAAAAATCAAACTTCAATTTCTATATGTTATTGAACTCGGTTTTTGACATATAATATATCAAATTGACCAAAAAAATATTATTTACACGATAGAATCATCAAATCATATCAACAATATCAAGAACAAATTTTCATAATTTAATCATCAAATAATTCGAAAATAAATAAATTAATAAGATAATTACCTTAATTGCTGTACTTAAATGGTTGATTGATTCAGAAAGTACTTTTCAAGAGCTTCGTTTTGATATATTACACGCTTAAATCGGAGTCCGGTAACGTCCTCGTTCGTGCGTTTGATTCTCAGGAACGTATCATTTTTAGTGTTTTTCTCTGTCGTTACTGTATTTTTACTGGTTGTAAATGAATAAACGAATAAAATGAAATAAGAAATATGCTATTTATATTTACGGAATATTGGTTCGTTCTGGATCATTTTGGATCGTTAAATTAGTTGCTTAGTCGCTAAATAACTGTAATAACGATCCGATTTGATATCAGTTTTGGATAATTATCCCAACCGGGCTTTTTATAAAACATTCTATACGAAAATAATGTGATAATATCTCATCTTTTGAAAATACGGGTTTTGTTGATTTACCGAAATGATTGTCGTATCGAAAATCTTGCGTCGGGCCGCGCACGGGTCAAACCGTAATCCGGATCAAAAAAGTCAAAACACGGAAAATGTCCGGAATTACCAGATTAGGTTAGGAAGAAGTTTTCAGAAGAGTTTCGGGTTGTAAAAATGTAAAAACGGTTGAAGTCGGACGATTCCCGACATATTAAAATTAACATACTCACATTTTATTACATACAAACATCCAAATATTATTATCAAACATCAAATAATTCACCAAAAATTCATATAATATTCACATAATAATCATATATTGATATAAATAATTACACGATATTTCCCGGATGTTACAGATGAGGTTCTCTAGGGTCAGCTTGGAACCTTGAACAGAGACAGGTAGCATACATGATATCAGGTCTACTAGTAGTCATATATAGGAGTGAACCAATCATACCTCCGTAGTTAGTTATATCTACTGAAGAACCAGTATTTAAATCTAACTTGGTTATAGTGGCCATAGGAATTGATGCAGTTTAGCAGTCCTGCATTCCAAATCTTTTGAGTAAGTTCCTGATGTATTTGGATTGATTTATGAAGATTCCTTCATTAGTCTGTTTGACTTGTAACCACGGAAAGTAACTCAATTCTCCCATAATATTCATTTGATACCTGGACTGCATTAGCTTTGCAAATCTCTCATAGAGTTTATCATTAGTAGATCCAAAAATGATATCATCAACATATATCTGTACTTATAACAAGTCCTTATCATGGTATTTATAAAAGAGAGTTTTATCAAGTGTACCTCTTGTGAAACCACTCTCTAGCAGAAATAAAGCAAGTGTTTCATACCAGGCCCTTGGAGCTTGCTTCAATCCATAAAGTGCTTTATCCAGTTTGTATACATGATCTGGATACTTTAGATCAATGAACCCTGGAGGCTGTTCAATATAAACTTCCTCTTCGAGTTCTCCATTTAAGAATGCACTCTTCACATCCATTTGGAATACCTTAAACTTCTTGTGAGCAGCATAGGCAAGAAAGATCCTTATTGCCTCTAGCTTGCAACTGGAGCAAATGTCTCATCATAATCAATGCCTTCTTGTTGTGAGTAACCCTTTACAACCAGTCTTGCTTTGTTCCTTGTAACAATGCCCTCACTGTCAGTTTTATTTCTGAACACCCACTTTGTGCCAATTACATAACTGTTCTTTGGTCTTGGAACAAGAGTCCAGACTTTGTCCCTTTCAAATTCATTGAGCTCTTCTTGTATTGCTGTGACCCAGTCAGCATCTTGTAGAGCTTTTTTAACCTTCTTAGGTTCAGTTTGAGGTAGAAAAGAATGGTAGAGACATTCATTTTTAGTGGTTTTTCTTGTTCTTACACCACTGTCAGGATTTCCAATGATCAAGTCAGGTGTGTGTGACTTAGACCATTTTCTTGCTGATGGAAGTTGAATCCTAGACGAAGAACCTCCCCCTTGAACCCTGAATTCTTTGTTATTCCTTTGAGTAGTATCATTGTTGTTTCCTGATGCTCCCCTTGAATCAGTGTTCCCATAGTTATCAGTATTTGAATCATCAGAGTTTGAGGAAGATGAGTCTGATGATCTTTCTACAGATGTTCCTTGAGTTGTATCACTTGCAGTAGTCTCTGAATTTGAGTCAAGTTGCTCCCCCTCAACATATACTTCTGCGTCAGAAGAATTTCCATTATTTTGTGAAACTTCAGTGCTTTGAGTGATATCAGGACTTACTGTATCAGAGTCAGGATTTAAAAGTTCAGCATAAGGTACTTCATTTTCAAATCTCAACTTCTCATGATCATCTGTATAATATCTGGGATATAACGTGTAATTATTTTTGCTGATAAATAAATATTCTGTATTTATTATGTGATTATTCTGTGAATTATTTGTTAAGTAGTATATGTTTTTGGATATTTAAATATGATATAATTTGAGTTATTTTAATTTTTATATGTCCAAAATAAAGTGTAGATAATTTTCATATTTTTCTATTAATTTTTATGTTGTTTTATGATTTTATAAAAGATTTATGGATTTAATAAATTATTTTTTCGAGTATTTATAAACTATTTTGTATAATCGGGAACCAACCGGCTTCAATCGTTCTTACGTTTTTACAACCCGAAACTCTTCCGAAAACTCCTTCCTAACCTAATTGCAATATTCCAAGCATTTTCCATTTTTTGACTTTTTCAATCCGGCATACTGTTTTCCCCGTGCGGGTCCCGGCGCAATATTATCGATATAAAATTCATTTCGGTAAATTGATAAAACCCGTATTTTCGAGAAACGGGATCTTTTTATTAAACTATTATAATTATCATCTCGTAATACGTGTAACCAAAGCGCTGAGACCAAGACCGCAGTACAAAATGTATAGATTTGGATAATTATCCTAAAACCGGTACCGTTTTGGATCTGTTTTCTCAAATAAACGTAATATTTTATATCCGGTATGATCCAACGGGGTACCAATATTCCGTAAATATAAATAGCCCTTACCGTATTTTATTTTGTACAGAAAATCATTTGCAAATAGTTAATTATATAATTTTACAGAGAAACCCCTAATTTCATAGTAGTTTCTGAGAATCAAACAAACTTTTGGAGGTGTTATCGAACTCTGTTTAGAAAGCTCGAGTACTCAAAACGAAGGTCTTGAGGTGTACTATCAGATTCCAGAACTGGTTTTTGTGCAGAATCAAAGGTTTATTTTCTATATTTTTATTTAATTTCGAATTTTTTTGATTTAAATTATGAATTTTTGTTCGAGAGGTTGTTTGTATGATTTGATGATTGCATGTTGTAGAGCTTTTCTTCCTGATGATTTTGATATATTATATGACTGATTTGGAATTCAATAACATGCTCAAATATGTGTTTTAATTTCGAATTTCAAAATTATGGTTTATAACCCGTATGAATGTTTTCAATTGAAATTGGGGGTTTCTGTTCTAGGGGTTATTAGATTGTTTGGTTAGTATGGAATTGTAGAGCATGAAAAGAGGAGTCGATTGGTGGTGGTCTCGTTAACAGACGATACCGGAATCGAGATGGCCGGAGCAAAGAAAAACTCGCCGTCCGGCGAGTTTTCTTCAAGGTTTCCCGGCCAACTCAGGGGTTATCTGTGTGATTTTATTGCTTGGTTGTGTTCCTGGTGTTGTATAGATGTGATCTGGAGGATATGGTGGTGTGACGATACCGGAGTCGAATTCTTCGGCGATCCCCGTCGTTTTCCGGCGAGGAGTTGGTAAAATTGAAGTTTGGTCCGAAAACGATGAACTTTAGTCCCTATAGTTTTCAGAAGTGGCAAAAATAGGGTTGTTGTTTTAAAATATTTAAATATCATATTTTCTATTTATTTAAATTACAGAAATTCGATTTTAATTCTTAAAAAAAATATTATTTTAATTCAAAAAATTATTTTTAATTCAAAAATAAATCTGAATTAATTAGTTAATTAATTTTAGTTGATAATTAATT
Organism: Apium graveolens; assembly: GCF_009905375.1. NCBI lineage: Eukaryota > Viridiplantae > Streptophyta > Magnoliopsida > Apiales > Apiaceae > Apium > Apium graveolens. The sequence continues at coordinate 64,062,459 of NC_133647.1, forward strand.
AGTTAGTTGGGCAACTAATTCGAAAATTAATTGAATAATTTATTTAATTAATTTTAATTAATTATTTAATTAGATTTAATTATTTATTTTGATTTAATTATTTATTTTGATTTAAAAATTCTGAAAAATAGTTTCGAGCTTTAAAATATTATTTCAAATTATTTTCAAGGCTCGATAATTATTGTAAAATTATTTTAAAGCCAGATTCGGGCAATCGAACCCTGTTTATTGTTTTCAAATGATTCAACGACCCGTTTTAATTCCGAAAAATGTTTAAAAATTCGTATTAAATATCCGAAAAGTCATTTTAACATCAAGCGATCTTTGAAAAAGTATTTTCATCGAATACCTTACATGTTATATGTTATATGTGAACTGATTGATGTGTTATATGTGTATATGTATATCGTTTGACTGTTTTAATCGTAACTTTCAATCCGTAAATCGGATTTGGATGAAACGAAAGGTATATAGAAGCTTATATCGAATAAAATCAAGCGAGATCAGTATTAATAGATACTTGTGATATCTGAGCAGAAAAAGCAAGGCGTATGAAAGGGAAGTAAGTAGTCGAGGAATAAGGAATAGTGATCGAAAGCCAGAGAAGTGTTAACGAGTTAAGACAAGGCGAGTATTCCGAACCTTCTCAAGATATAGTGTGAATAATTGATAATTCTGTTTATATCGCAAGTGCTCTGCAGCACTGAACCCTAAACCTTGATTCTAGGTATTGATCTTTGAGTCGTAAGCCTTATTCTTTCTGAACCATTGATTGTCGGATACCCAGATACAAACTACGGATATACGATATTACTCCACAAAAACATACAAACTAAATACCAATCACCGAACTGAAATTGTTTAACACTCAATCCTTTATACCTTATACCTTGGAAGACTAATCCATATAACCACAAGACTTTGATTCTTTTATTATCCAATTCTTGTACCGGCTGATAGCTAATCTTTGTAATTGTCATATTGCACCCTTGTAAAGATTGCAAACCATCTTATACTTGAAACTCAATGTTTTTTATGATTTTGTTTACTGCTTTATATTTTTTATTCTGTTATTATGATAAAATTTGATTGTGTTATAAAATGAGGACCAGATTCATGGTCAAACCAGATTGGTGGTCAAGTTAGGCCAATGTATGCCTTGGATCCAGTAATTAGAGCAGAGCTGTATGCCTTGCTCGGGGTTAGTGCGTGACTGATCAGCAGCCTAACCTTGGTTTTTAAAATGAAGATTAAATGTCCAATTCTAAATCATTACTTATCCATAAACTTGATATCTTAATTCATATCACTTGATCATTATTTAATCTCAATTTTGTCAAAGTGACTTGCTGAACTAGTTAGCTCATTTGTGCGATTCTGTTTATGTTATTTTCCAGTTAAGAAAGAACATGTTGGTAGCGCGGATCCCCGATCTAGTGTGCGAGCTACGATTCCAGGTTGAGCGGAATGAGCTAGCTGAAGAATTTTGTGATAGTTTAAGTTTGAGAAGTTGTTAGAATGTTTAATATTCAGTTGTAAGTTTTAATAGTTGGGATTTGGATGTGTGTAATATAAGTGTGTGTGTGGCTTGTGTGCATACTTTAACCTATTGCGATCCGTGGAGGTTGCTAAGTAGGGTCACTGCATATTATTTTTATCATTATAAGCAAGTTTATATATATGGTGTGTGTGTGTGTTGTGGATCCAAACTTCTGACCCAGGTTTGGAGGGCGCCACAGGTTTGGTATCAGAGCTACAGGTTATAAGTCACTGACACAAGCCTAGATTGAGGGGAAAGGGTAGAGGGTTAGGATTATAAGTAAGGAATAGAAAGATAGAACATCGAGAGGGTGAGTGTGACTTAATAATAGGTGTTAGTATGATTTTTGTTGTGGCTCGAGATTCTTATTTTGCAAAATGATTTCAGATAGCAGCGATGGCATATTCCTTTATTCCAGTGCCTTCAGTCGGAGGACCATCTTCTTATCCACATCATGTTCTTCCACATGTGTAGGCTATACTACATCCTGTTGTGACAGAGGTTGTACCAATACGAGCTATTCCACCTCTTGGTATGAGGCCACCTATCCGAGGACCCCCACCTGCTGGTTCAGATTCTAATGGGCATTCAGTTACGGGCGTACCTTTTCAGTTTTCTCCATACCATGTTCCTTACCATCAGTTTGAGGCTTGCCTTATGGAGCAGCAGCATCTACAGGGATAGATCCGAGAGTTACTACATATTATGTGTACCAGGGATATCGAGAGTGGAGAGAGGCGGCTCAGAGAGAGGATTCAGGTCTTTCGGAGAGCAGGTGCTGTGAGGATAGCTGAGGCTACTCATGAGGAATTACCCCTGACTTTCTTGTGGAGTGGGCTAAGTGGGTTTTAGAGGAGCTTGAGGAGATTGGAGGTCCAGATTTGCCATGAAATAGAGGCAGAGATGCAGAGACACAGATATTGAGCCAGAGTTGTGGTTGTTTTATTATGTACATTAGTGTGTAGTGTTTATCAGCAAAATTTTGGTTGTATTTATAGACTAGACTTGCAGAGTAGTGTGTAGGCCTGTTGTACCATTTTGCTTTTACTTTTGAAGCATTTTCACGCTTGTACTACCAAAACTTTGATCTATATATATTAGTACATTTTCTTTTCCAGCATTGTCATTTACATTACTGCACCTGTTTTATTTTACTTTATTTATTGCACCAGCTATAACCCTTGTGATACCATGTACCCTATCCCCTTAATTGTTTACATTCTATAAAGAAGCATGCAATTTACTTAGTTCAATTGTTACAACTATTTTTAAAAGGAGATATTTCTGTTTATAAAAACTCTTCATAAAAAGGATTTGATTTAAAGGCTAAATAAGTTGTTTGATTTTTTACAGAAAATTCCTCCCAGAAGAAATACCCGTTCTACCAACTAGAATGAAGAAACTAACAACAATAACCAAGACAACAATAACCAGAATGCAAACCCAAGTCCCATAGACCCAACACTAGCCCAGATTCTTCAGATCTTGGCTCAACAAATAGTTCACCTAACTCAACAACAGCAAAGACAAACCAACCCTCGGGTAACCTTTAAGACTTTTCAAGAGGTGAATCCACCGGAATTCAAAGGTTCTTTAGATCCAATTGAAGTGAGTGTTTGGTTAAAGGAAATAGAGAAGTCATTTGCTTTGGTTAAGGTAAAGCAGGAACAGAAGGTTGAGTTTGCAAGTTATTATTTGAAGAATGAAGCCACCTATTGGTGGGAAACTGTGAAGATATTGGAAGGTACAGATGTTATTATTTGGGAGAAATTCAGAGAGTTGTTTTTAGAAAAATATTTTCCCCAGTTTGTTCAAGATCAGATGGAATTAAATTTTTTGGGGCTATAGAAAGGGAATATGTCGGTAGGTGATAATGAAAGTAAGTTTGAGGAATTGTCAAGGTTCGTACCTTCGTATGTGGATACTGATAGGAAGAAAGCTAAGAGATATTAGCAATGTTTAAAGCCATGGATCAGAGGGAAAGTATCCATATTTGAATTGGATACCTATGCAAGAGTTGTACAGAAGGCCATGATTGCAGAAACGGAGAGCGAGATATCATAAAAAGAGAAAGAGAATAAGAAAAGAAAGTTTGAAGGAACTGAAGGTCAGACCCAAGCAGGGAAGTTTCCAAATTTCAACCAGAGGAAAGGCAAGTTTCAGCCACGGAGAAATTTTAATTTCAAGAAGCAAAATACAGGCGACGGAGGTGAAGGCAACCGTCCAGCCAATGTGAACCAACCAAATCAGCTAAGGTTAACTTTTCTATATTGTCAGGTATGTGGGAAGAAACATGGAGGAGTTTGTAATAAGTTGAATGTGGTTTGTTATAAATGTAATCAGAAAGGGCACTATTCGAGGGAGTGTCGTAACTAGCCAGCTAAAGAGCCAGTTAACAAAGACCAACTTACCCGGAATCAAGCTGTTAAGGTTCCAACAATTGGATTTACATACTTTAAGTGCGGAAAGCCAGGACACATGGCCAGGGATTGCAAGACAACCGCCCCAGTCAATAATGCATTGAGAATCATGGGATCCACTCCAGTAGTGAATGAGACTTCAAGGGCCAGATTTTTTGACAAGTATGTGAAGGACGCTATCAATGATACTGATGTCGTGGCAGGTACACTTATTTTGAATTCTTTATGTTCCAAAGTTTTAATAGATTCGGGGGCAACTCGATTGTTTATTTCTCAAGATTTTGCTAATAAGTTAAATTGCCCGGTTGAGTGCTTAAATGAAATAATGACTGTGGAATTAGCCGATCAAGAATGTGTATCTGTTAATCAAGTTTGTGTAAATTGTGAGATTGAAATTTCTGGTAATAAGTTTTGTGTTGATTTGATACCATTCAAGTTAGGAGAGTTTGACGTTATCTTAGAAATGGATTGGTTATCTAAGCACAATGCACAGATAGACTGTCGTAACAAGAAGGTAATTATAAAAACACCAGATGAGAAATTGGTAATGTTCAAGGGTCAAAAGCAAGCGAAGAAGTTTTTAACAATGATTCAAGCTAAGAAACTGCTACAACAAGGATGCGGGCATTTTATTACATATGTAATTGATAGAAGTCAGGAGCCAGCAAAGCTTGAAGACATTCCAGTAGTCAATGAGTTCCCAGACGTGTTTCCCAATGAGTTACCAAGACTTCCTCCAGACAGAGAAATTGAGTTTGCAATTGATTTAGCACCTGGAACGAAACCAGTATCCAAGGCCCCGTACAGAATGGAGCCTCTTGAAATGAAGGATTTAGAAAAGCAATTAAAAGAGTTATTAGAGAAAGGAGTAATTAGACCCAGTGTATCCCCATGGGGGCACCACTACTATTTGTTAAGAAGAAAGACGGAAGCATGAGACTATGCATCGACTACCAAGAAATCAACAAGCTTACCATCAAGAATAAGTATATGTTACCTCGAATTGATGATTTGTTCGACCAGTTGAAGGGATCCAAGTATTTTTCCAAGATTGATTTAAGATTGGGATATCACCAATTGAAGATTAACCCGGAAGATATACCAAAGACAGCTTTCAGAACAAGGTACGGACATCATGAATTCTTATTGATGTCTTTTGGATTAACCAATGCCCCAACAACATTTATAGATTTGATGAACAGAATTTTCAAGGAATATTTGGACAAGTTTGTCATTGTGTTTATAGATGATATTTTGATTTACTCGAAGAAAGAAGAAGACCATGCAGAGCATTTGAGGATATCTTTGGAAATTTTAAGGAAGGAAAAGTTATTTGCGAAGTTCTCAAAGTGCGAGTTTTGGCTACAGGAAGTTCAGTTCTTAGGACACATAGTAAGTAATGAAGGGATCAAAGTGGACCCGGCAAAGATTGAGGCTAATACAAATTGGGAAAGGCCAAAAACACCAACAGAAGTGAGAGGTTTCTTGGGATTAGCAGGATATTATCAACGATTTGTTCAAGATTTCTCGAATATTGCTACGCCTTTGACAAAGCTTACTCGAAAGAATGAGAAGTTTATATGGAACGACAAATATGAAGAAAGTTTTCATGAATTGAAGCGGAGATTAATCGCAGCACCTGTTTTGTCACTTCCAGATGATCAATGAAATTTTGTAATCTATAGTGATATTTCTCATAATGGATTAGGTTGTGTTCTGATACAGCACGATAAGGTTATTGCATATGCATCGAGACAGCTGAAACCTCATGAACAGAAGTATCCTACTTATGATTTGGAGCTAGCATCCATAGTATTCGCCTTAAAGATTTGGAGACATTATCTATACGGAGAAAGATGCGAGATTTATACAGATTACAAAAGTTTGAAGTACATATTCACGGAAAATGAGCTTAATATGAGACAGAGAAGATGGTTGGAATTGATTATGGGCTACGAATGTATGATTAACTATCACCCCGACAAGGAAAATGTTGTGGCAGACACGTTAAGTCGAAAAGAGAAGTTGAATGTGTTATCAGTACCCGAGGAATTACACAAGAATTTTCAGAAATTGAAATTGGAAATCAGAGTTTGCAAGCCTGATGAAACAAAGATGTATAGTATGACTTTCCAACCAGAATTAATAGAGAAGATCAAGAAGTGTCAAGAAGAAGTAATAAATCAGGACATCAATCATTTGGTGGGTGAAGAGTTGTGCACACAAAAGGATGATCAAGGTATACTTAGGTTTTCTTCCAGAATTTGGATTCCACCAGTAACAGAGTTGAAGAAGGAAATCCTACAGGTAGCTCATAATTCAAGATATTCAATCCATCCAGGAAGTACCAAAATGTATAGAGATTTAAAGGAAAATTATTGGTGGCCAGATATGAAAAGAGAAATTGCAGAATGGGTTAGTAGATGTTACACATGTCAGAGGGTCAAGGCAGAGCACCAGAGACCAAGTGGATTATTGCAGCCATTAGAGATTCCAGAATGGAAGTGGGAGCATATTTCCATGGATTTCATAGTCGGATTACCAAGGACAAAAGCAAATCACGATGCCATTTGGGTTATAGTGGACAAACTTACCAAGTCAGCTTATTTTCTGCCTATTAATGAAAGATTTTCACTAGACAAGTTGGTTCACATATACCTGAAAGAGATAGTAGTTCGTCATGGAGTTCATGTATCTATCATATCTGATCGAGACCCAAGATTTAATTCGAGATTTTGGAAAAGTTTTTAAAAATGTTTGGGAACCAAATTGAATATGAGTATGGCTTACCATCCACAGACAGACGGCCAAAGCAAAAGAACAATTCAGACAATTGAAGACATGTTAGGCATTTGTGCCATTGATTTTAAAGGAAGTTGGGACGAGCATTTACCTTTGGTAGAATTTGCTTACAACAACAGTTACCATGCTAGTATTGGGATGCCACCCTATGAAGCTCTTTACGGACGTAAATGTCAATCGCCAGTATATTGGGATGAAGTAGGAGAACGCAAGGTACTTGGACCTGAATTAGTGCAGCAGACGAAAGAAGTTGTTGAAGTTATTCAGAAAAGGTTATTTGCATCCCAAGACCGTCAAAGGAAGTATGCAGATCAATCAAGGAAGGATATGGAATTTGAAGAAGGAAATTTAGTGTTGTTAAAAGTGTCACCATGTAAAGGATTGACCCGATTTGGAAAGAAAGGAAAGCTGAGTCCTAGATATGTCGGACCTTTTGAGATTTTGAAGTATGTTGGTAAAGTAGCCTACGAATTGGCATTACCCCCACATATGGAGCATATTCACAATGATTTTCATGTATCGATGCTTAAAAAGTATAATCCAGACTCCAGGCATGTGTTTGAGTACGAGCCGGTAGAACTTCAGGAAAATCTGTCATATATAGAGAGTCTGATAGAGATTCTAGAAGAAAGAGAGAAAGTGTTGAGGAATAAAGTTGTAAAGTTGGTAAGAGTATTGTGGAGAAACCCAAAGGTTGAAGAGTCAGCCTGGGAGTTAGAAAGCGATATGCGAGAAAAGTACCCTCATTTGTTTTCTTAGAAGATTCTGAGGACAGAATCCTTTTAAGGGGGGAAGAATGTAATATCATGGGATATAACGTGTAATTATTTTTGCTGATAACTAAATATTCTGTATTTATTCTGTGATTATTCTGTGAATTATTTGTTAAGTGGTATATGAGTTTGGATATTTAAATATGGTATAATTTGAGTATTTTAAGTTTTATATGTCCAAAATAAAGTGTAGATAATTGTCATATTTTTCTATTAATTTTTATGTTCTTTTATAATTTTATAAGAGATTTATAGATTTAATAAATATTTTTTCCGAGTATTTATAAACTATTTTGTATAATCGGGAACCAACCGACTTCAACCGTTCTTACGTTTTTACAACACAAAACTTTTCCGAAAACTCCTTCCTAACCTAATTGCAATATTCCGAGCATATTCCATATTTTGACTTTTTCAATCTGGCGTACTGTTTTCCCCGTGCGGGTCCCGGCGTAATATTTTTGATACAAAATTCATTTCGGTAAATCGATAAAACCCGTATTTTTTAGAAACGGGATCTTTTTATTAAACTATTATAATTATCATCTCGTAATACGTGTAACCAAAGCGCTGAGTCCAAGACCGCAGTACAAAATGTATAGATTTGGATAATTATCCTAAAATCGGTACCGTTTTGGATCTGTTTTCTCAAATAAACGTAATATTTTATATCTGGTATGATCCAACGGGGTACCAATATTCCGTAAATATAAATAGCCCTTACCGTATTTTATTTTGTACAGAAAATCATTTGCAAACAGTTAATTATATAATTTTACGGAGAAAACCCTAATTTCATAGAAGTTTCTGAGAATCAAACAAACTTTTGGAGGTGTTATCGAACTCAGTTTAGAAAGCTCGAGTACTCAAAACGAAGGTCTTGAGTTGCACTATCAGATTCCAGAACTGGTTTTTGTGTAGAATCAAAGGTTAATTTTCTATATTTTTATTTAATTTCGAATTATTTTTATTTAAATTATGAATTTTTTGTTCGAGAGGTTGTTTGTATGATTTGATGATTGCATGTTGTAGACTTTTCTTCCTGATGATTTTGATATATTATATGACTGATTTGGAGTTCAATAACATGCTCAAATCTGTGTTTTAATTTCGAATTTCAAAATTAGGGTTTATAACCCAAATAAATGTTTTCAATTGAAATTGGGGGTTTCTGTTCTAGGGGTTATTAGATTGTTTGGTTGGTATGGAATTGTAGAGCTTGAAAAGAGGAGTCGATTGGTGGTGGTCTCGTTAATAGACGATACCGGAATCAAGCTGGCCGGAGCAAAGAAAAACTCGTCGTCCGGCGAGTTTTTTTTCAAACTTTTCCAGCCAACTCAGGGGTTATCTTTGTTATTTGATTGCATGGTTGTGTTCCTGGTGTTGTATAGATGTGATCTGGAGGAGATGGTGGTGTGCCGATACCAGAGTCGAATTCTTCGGCGATCACCGTCGTTTTTCCGGCGAGGGGTTGGTAAAATTGCAGTTTGGTCCTTATTGTTTTGAAAACGATGAACTTTAGTCCCTATAGTTTCCAGAAGTTGCAAAAATAGGATTGGTGTTATTAAAATATTTAAAAATAATATTTTCTATTTATTTTAATTACAAAAATTCGATTTTAATTCTAAAAAAATTATTATTTTAATTCCAAAAATTATTTTTAATTCAAAAATAAATCTGAATTAATTAGTTAATTAATTTTAGTTGATAATTTATTAGTTAATTGGTCAATTAATTCAAAAATTATTTGATTAATTGATTTAATTAATTATTAATTAATTTTAGTTAATTATTTAATTTGATTTTAAAATTCTGAAAAATAGTTTCGAGCTTTAAAATATTATTTTAAATTGTTTTCAAGGCTCGATAAATATTGTAAAATTATTTTAAAGCCAGATTCGGGCAATCGAACCCTATTTATTGTTTTCAAATGATTCAACGGCCCGTTTTAATTCGGAAAAATATTTAAAAATTCGTATTAAATATCCGAAAAATCATTTTAACATCAAATCATCTTTGAAAAAGTATCTTCATCGAATACCTTACGTATTATATGTTATATGTGAACTGATTGATGTGTTATATGCGTATATGTATATCGGTTGACTGTTTTAATCGTAACTTTTAATCCATAAATCGGATTTTGGTGAAACGACGGGTCGATAGAAGCTTATATCGAATAAAATCAAGCGACATGAGTATTAATAGATACTTGTGATATCTTAGCAGAAGAAGCAAGGCATAGGAAAGGGAAGCAAGTAGTCGAGGAATAAGGAATAGTGATCGAAAGCCAGAGAAGTGTTAACGAGTTAAGACAAGGCAAGTTGTAATAACCCCAATTTTTGAGAAATTTTGAAACCCTTATGAATAGTGTTTTTGCTGAATGAGAAAACTGTTCATGCCACGCTATGTAGGGGTTCTGTTATTGATCTTATGGGATATTATTAGTACTCTATGTGGTGTATAAGTGTATGTAAAGATCGTCAGAATCCAATTCTGAACACTTGGATTTTTCCCGGAAATCCACTAGATACGGAAAGAATTGAGAAAAAGGTAACAGGATAAAAGGATTTAAATTAAAGGATTATAGGAGAGGATCATAAAAGGAATATAATATATTGAGAAAGGTTGAGGGAACCTAAGTAATAAGATACCGGGTATGATCCCTCAAACGATAAACGAAAACGAAAGTTAAGCGAACCGTATAACAGATCAGCGGTCATTAGGCAAACGATTAGGAAGTTAATCAAAGGGATTAGTGGGAATCATGTCATCCAACCAATAGAAAGAGGACAAGGAAGTGAGGATGACATCATGAGGATGACATAAGCATGACATGGGAAGGAAGGAGGTGTGGTGGCTTTGTAACCACACAAATCCAAGGGCAAGAAGGTAATTGACTAAAGCAAGCACAAAAACCAATCAACCAAGCCAAGTAAAATCATTTTCATCAAAAATCAAAAGCAACCAAGGCTTTGTTCTTCATTGCTCACGGCTTTTCACTATTCAAAAGGCAAGAATTTTCAAAAATTCAAGATCCAAGCTTCCTAAATTGGTAAGATAATTCCCTAATCATCTTCATGCTTAGTTAGGACTATATCATGAGTTTAAGCCATTAATTCCTTCTCAATCTTCTTCATTTAATCAAAGAAGAAGACTATGAATAGTGTTTTCAAGTTTTCTTAACTTGAAGTTTTCTTGTTTTCTTGAAGATCCAAGCATTCTTAAGACTTCTCAAAGCTTCTTAAGGCTTCCTAGCTCCTCCCACCTCTCCAAGGAAGGTATAAACTACAAACCCTAGCTTTAGTTTTGAGTAATTAGGATTGAATGTGTTTGATATAGCATATGTGAAGCATGATGCTTGATTGGTTGAAGTTTGGTTGAGTTTGTAGAGATTAGTTGGTTTTGTTGCATTGTTGGAGTTGTAAGTCTTGGTAATTAGTTAAAGAACCTAAGTAAAGCTTTTAGTTCATGTGAGGAATAAGTATAAATGGTTAATGTGGATTTGTTGGGGCTGTTATGATGTGGTTTGGAGGGATATTGGTTGTATGATTGATTTGGGGTTGATTTGTGGTTGGTATTGAATGGTTTAAAATTTGGGAAATCGCGTAAACATAGCCGTCGTAACGTCCGATTTTCTTTGGACTGTTTTTGTGCATAGCATTAGGACCCGAGAACCCCCTGCTAGATTATGACCACTGCCATGTTTAGATAGCTCATGTTACGAGCTTCGTTTTGATATGTAGTTCGTTCGATTCCGATGAACGGTTTAGGAGAAACGGCCGTTTTAAGTAACGACGTTTCGCGAACGAAACTTTTTCCCCCGCCTTACTTTGAAACATAGGTTAAAGACCAAAAAGGGTTACTTAATGTATGAAACATTTATGGTAAGTGTGTTAGGCAGTTGGTAAGACACCCGCGAAGGAATCGCTTTAAAACTCGTAAAGGTTAAATTATTAAAAATGGTGGAGCCGAGGGTACCCGAGTGACTTAAGCGAATCAGTGAGCGCAAAACTAGCGTTAGAGTCTAAGTTAGTTAAAGTATAGATTTACAAGTGATTTTGGTTTAATTCCAACTTACTTGTTGTTTATAGGTTACCAGACTCGTCCCGAGCCTTTTATCACCCCAAGTCGCTCAGGCAAGTATTCTACCCGTTATAACTGTTGTTGTGATGTATTTGTGTATATGCATGAACTTGCGTTAAATGCATATTTGTTATAGCAAATTCTTGCGATATATTGTAGCATGTTATATGATATATATGCATGCCTGTTTCGTATTCTTGCTATATATATCTGTTGGTTCAAGTTGATAATACCTATGCTAGAGGATAACGGTAACTTGCTTATACCCTTAGTATAGGGACCCAAAGGTGAAAACATTTTCTAAAACCGGGAGTCGAGGATCCCGAGTAGATTTTGTATATATGTATATAAATATAAATATATACTTATATATATATATATATGGTTATAGTTTTCAAAACTATTAATCGAATAAAGGTTATTCGATAACTTTATATTATTTATTGAATATTATTTCGAATATTATTCGAGGGCTTATGACTCCTATATATTATTATTGAATATTACTTGGATATTCAATCGAGGATGTATGACTCCTTTATTTTATGAATATTATTTATAATATTCATTCGAGGTATTATGACTCCGATTATTACTGAAATATATTCTTTATTTTATTAAAGAATGAGGTGTTAATAATCAAACTTATTTTCGATTATTCAAATAAAGATAGTACTTTTATATAAGTATATCTTTGGTTATTTAATATCCATTTCAAGTATAAGTTTTAATACTTCTACTTCGATTATTTTTATAAAGATTATTCTTTATGGGAATATTATTTAAATAATAATATTCAGACATTTTCTAAATATTCTGGGGACTGATTTACTTCATTAAATCAGCTTCACTCCAAACATTCTTAAAAATGTTTTGCGAGTCTTCAAAATGATTTTTTTAAAGTTAGAGCGGATCCCAAAACTCATTTTTTTTAAGATCCTCCTTTCGAAGGGGATTTAAATACTCGCTCAAAACCGGAGGGATCCGGCTCTGTGGTGTGTTTTATATTCGCAACAAGGTTGCTGTTTTGATAAATGAATTGATTACTTACCCAACACTCGGGAAGTAAAATTCTTGGAACAAGTTAATCCATTAACAGGCATCGCCTGGGAAATATCGGTGAGTTTTCCTTTCCAACTAGATACGACTTCTTGGTGAAGCCGTATCAACAAGTTTCTACTTGGGGAAAGGGGGGACGAGCTTTACGTTTCAGAGTCATGGATTTCATCTGAACTAGGAGTGGCGTAAGTGGCCGAGTAGCGCCGGCCCAGCCTTATTATATTGGCCCAAATGGCCTGGAAGTTCCGCTAAGGCGGTCCATTCCTTAGGAGTTCAGTGTTCGGTTGACAAGTAAATCCGACAGGTTCTCCTCTACATGTAGAAAATGGTGGGGTTGTACTACTACGACTGATCATCGTAAGTGGTCTTCCTGGCGCGGCAAACTCCCGTAATGAGTTCATCATCCAATTGGATAATTTCTGCAACACTACCCAGAGCACTTCGATAGAAAGGCTACGGTTGGGCGATTGTTGAGTGTTGGCAGGGTCAAGTTTTCAAAATGATGTTTACATCAAATGAAGTATCTTGTAACTTCATCTTTTAAACTTATATCTAGTAAATGATTATCTTATGCATGACAAAGATTTTCAGAAAAACGTTGAGACAAGGTTAGATATATGAGATCACCTTGCAACGATATTTTTATACAGTTATACACTGGGACTTTGTGTATATTATGCATGGAAGAGGACTTCCAATATTTTGAAAAGTATATATGTATATATACTGAATATTTTGCGACTTCATCGCATTATGATATCAAACTTGGTTCATTTCTTTTGACCAAGACTTTCATGAGTATTATGAGTAGGCTCATATATTGTTAATCATTATACATATTATTTTGGTGGGCTTGCTGCTCACCCTTGCTTTCTTCTTTCATCACACAACATCAGATAGACAAGATGAACAGGACCAAGCTCCCAATTCGCGAGCGGATAGGAAACATTCCGCAGTTTCCTATAGGCGTTGATGTCGCTGTAGCTGAGGTAGGAGCTACCAATAGGCTAGGCTTTCAACTTTTGATATACCAGATTTAAGTATATTTATGAATTGTAATAATGGCAAAGAAATGTAAATTTATTCAGAAAACCTTTTAAGGTGTATTGTCATATAATTGTGGAATAAAACGACTTGTGATTATTTTTGGATGTTCATCTCTGAGACTATAACGTGTGGTGTGTGTGTTTATTGTGGGGTCACAGTACAGAGTAGTTGAGTAATTATTAAGATTGGGTGTTATTAAGGGAAATGGAACTCGTGACAACCCGGATCCCCGACCCCGGATCTGGGGGTGTTACAGAAATGGTATCAGAGCTAAGCGTTATAAACCTCAGAGATGATGGGACGTTAAGATAATAAGTTAACTAAGATAATAAGAACTCTTGCCAAGTTCATAGTCGGACTACCTAACGTAGTACTGACAGTTAAAACCCTTATGGGAACCCTTATAAATGTAGCGATAGAAGCGTAGTTCGTTATCGTATAGAGTAGCGGGACTCCGAACCCTGAGGTTGAGGAGCAATAGCGCGATGATGTTTTATTACTAATTGGAGATCGGATTGTGGATCCGATAGAGTGTCCTAATGCAGGACCGGATGATGTTGATATTGAGGATGTAGCGGTTGAGGATGTTGTCCTAGATGGGATTGTTGCTGAGGAGGATCTCGTGGAGGATCCTGACAAGAATGAATAAAGGACCACTGATGAATTGATGACCATGGTTAGGGCAACTCCCAGAGGTAGGATTGGCCGGTCACTACCGGAGGTTCGTTCAAGTTTGTAAAGATAGTAGCTCCTTTAACGCGGCTTACTCGTAAGACTGAGAAGTTCGAATGGACAGAGAAATGCGAGAACAACTTTTAAGAACCGAAGCATAGGTTGGTGACGTTCCCTATGTTGGCGTTGCCGGATGGAAAATGAGATTTTGTGAAGTGTAGTGACGCTTCGCATAAGGAATTAGGGTGCTTCTCATACAGCACGGTAAGGTAATCGCGTACATGTCAAGACAATTAAGGTAATATGAAATTCGATATCCCCGCCCATGAGCTTAGGCTCGTGGCAATAGTTTTACCCTAAAGATTGGAGGCACTACTTGTATGGAGAGAAGTGCGAGAATTACCTAAGCCGTAAGTGCTCTAGTACATTTTCACGTAGAAAGAGCTCAACATATGCCAGAGGAGGCAGTTAGAGCTAATCAAGAATAATGATTAGGAGATTCTTTATCATTCGGGGAAAGCCAATGTGGTGGCTGATGCCCTTAGTAATAAGGAGAGACTCAAGATGATAATGTCTTTGGGAGAGTTATAAGAGATTTTGGAAATAGTAGTGAAGGTAACCGGAGCCGGTACCGAAAAGCTGTTTGAGATTGCAATAGAGACCGAATTATTGGAAAAGAACATATGGTGCCAGTAAAAGTGATGAATGAAGGCAGAAGGCCAACAAATAGGTATGAGATTAATACCAAGAGTGATGATAAGGGAATAATGAGGTATTCCTATAGAATTTGGGTTCCAAAGGTTTAAGAGCTTAAAGATGAAATCTTAGATGAAAGCTAGTTTGAGGAATAAGAGTTAGAGCAAACCCTGAACGTGATAGTCAGGGAGGTCGCCATCAAGATAGAAGGAACCCATGACATAATGGAGTGGAAAATGAGGATTTTAAATTAAAAGATGACCCCAATTATGGGGAGTAGGATGAAACATTTCATACTAAGGAAATAGAAAGTCGA
The DNA here is from genome assembly GCF_009905375.1 of Apium graveolens. NCBI lineage: Eukaryota > Viridiplantae > Streptophyta > Magnoliopsida > Apiales > Apiaceae > Apium > Apium graveolens. Next base: position 64,077,870 of record NC_133647.1, read on the forward strand.
GTAAGGAAAGGAGACCCGAGACGGTACTCCTATACGGCAATTCATGGACCTGTCTAGACAGAACTTAGACTATTATCCCCAACCACCACCTTGAGGAAACAATGCGGTAGGAAATTCTTTCATGACCTTTAAGTCGCTAAGCTCTCAGAGTTCCCAGGGAACAGGTTGACCTAGTCGAGGCAAGAGCCTGGCTAAAGGAAATAGAGGAATCATTTGAGATTCTGAATGATTGACGAACCACAAAAGACTGTTTTTGTCACTTACCCTTCTAAGAAAGAGACCACCCATTGGTGAAAGACCAAGAAAGGCACGGAGCCAGAGGTTAGAATAAACTGATTTAAGTTCAGTCAATTGTTTTCGGGAAAGTAATTCCCAAGGTTATGGAGATAGTGTAAAAGCTTTAGAGCCAGAACAAAGGCGGACGAGTATGATGAATTATGAATCTAAGTTGTAAAAGTTATCAAGATTCGTTCTGAGGACACGAATCCAGAATGACGGGATGTTTGAAATCAATGTTTATGTTGTGTTGGTTCATGAAATAATGATAAGAGAAAGGAAAATTAAAAGAAATTGAAGTGGAAAGGAATATAACGGCAATAGAGTTTGAGGAATGATAAGGGAGTTGGGTATAGGGAAACCCTAAAGACTCGTAGCAATAGAAATAGAAAAGTATGTAATCATCAGGATGAGGGTGATTCACCATGAGTTAAATTGATGGTGGAAGGCATAAGAGATACATATATTTTATTCCCTGTAATTTGGGAGGATTCGAAGAAACCTTGAGATAGTTCGAAGGATAAATAATGAGACGCGGATAGACTGAGGAGACAAGAAAGTAAGAAATTAAGAAAATTGGATGAAGGAAGTGACCTTCAAGAATGTGAAGTGTAAGACCGGTGGCTTGATACCCAGGAAGGGAGACGCCAGGTATGAAAGATATCCCAACATTGAGATGACTGTTGAGATAAACAACAAAAGTAAATAAGGATTTATTAAGAAGAAGTTCACGTTGAACACGACCAATATCTTCCAGATCATCCATGTGATCATTACCAAATCAGGAAAGAAAAGCGGATGACCATTGTTATCTTTTGGAGGCCATATGGATTGACCTCAATTTGAATAAGGATGCTATTATGAAGTTAGGTATAGACTATCGAGGTGGGAATGATGAATAAGATAATCTATCAAGGATATATGACTTGATTTATCCATGGAAGGATGCATGTACCTTTTAAAGGTGGAATTAAGGATAGAACATTGGTAACTTAAAATGAATCCTAGGGGACTGCATAAAGGTTGGCATGTCACCCTTAATAGGGACAGTATGAGTTTTGACAGTATGATTGGGAAAGGGTTAAGGTAACAACAACCTTTAAGAATCAGTGGAGAAATTTTGCAGAAGTATATAGACAATGGTTCTACTATTAGTAAATGGTATTGTGATATGCCCTGTATCTAGGGAATACAGGAGGAACGATTGAAGGATAACCTTAGAGGTTTTATAAGGAAAAAGGTAATATTCAAAATTCTCAAGAATAGAAATGTGGATAAAGGAAATATGACGTAATTATAATGATGCCAAGTGGGGCACGTGTTAAACCACGAGAAAGTATGGATCGAACCAGTAATGGTCGAAATTGTTCAGGGCAATTAGGATTTAAGAAAAAAAAAATGTTCTAAGTATGATTGAGAGTCAGTCTTGACAGTGATTAGCCTCTAAAGAATGAGGCAATAACTTATGGAAAAATGGTGATATTTTTTTTTTTTCCCATCTGATTTTAAGGAAAACATCTTCACTCAAGCAGTGATCGGAAATAAGGTAGAAAATTTATTTGGAGGTGGTTAAAATGACATTGACTGTAAGGAAATTTTACTATCAGGAAAGGCCAAAGAGGTGGCCGACACTTTAAAGGTAAGTGGATAATTATAGGCGCGTGTGCCAAAAGAATACAGTGATGATGGTTAAAACTGTGAAGGTTGTATTATGGTTTGGAAGATTGACATTCCTTCTGATGACTGTGCAATACCCAACCGTAATAGTAGTTCGGTAAAGGTTTAATTCGTGTAATCGCCATGAACGGGCTATCTATCTTAGGAGGTCCTATCTTGGGATAAGCCAGGACCATGTTTCCAAAAGGACTAGACGAACCTTTGAGTTAAGTCTTCTATTTAAGGCATATGATAAAAAAAAATGGTATTAACCTGCTATCGTTGCTTTGATTGAAACTCTTCTGCAATTTTATCTGCTTCATGTCATGAGAGTACGTCAGAGTTTGGAGTGTTCTTCATAAATTATGATTGGTGGTTATGTTAACTCTTAGGAGAATTAGATACGAGATGTATGGACTCCGTATGGTTAGCTATTAAGACTTCATGGAAAATGAATGACTACAGTAGGTCAGTGGTGGACCATAGTAAGGCAGCAATGATTCTGCGAGTGGTGAGCTGATTACAACCGTGAGAGTTGTATTTGAATGGTTGTTGAGATTGAGTACCACTAATCGGGTCGTGGTAGTGTATAAGTTATCATTGATAGACTAATTAAGTAGAGTATCTACCTAGTGAATATTTATTCTTTCTTATCGATAGAGAGTCGTATTATTATACGAGGAAGGTTGTGGTGCAAGCATAGAATTCTAGTAACGATGATGTCTAGAATGAGATCCCAGGTTCGATTTTCGATATCGAGGGAGTTTCAAAGGTGATTGTGTATAAGCTCAAGGAAGAGCCTGGGTCCATAGAATGATGGACGGAATAGCAAAAATATTTAGGCATGTGATATACGATGCTATAATACTTGATGCTGATATAAATACGTATATGTTTTGTTCTCCTATGACAAACCTCTATAGTTCAGAGGTAGGTTCCAAGCCAGATATTTTGTGGCAGTATATTTTTTCATATATACAATTCTCTTCAGTTCATTCTTTTCTCTTCTTTTCATTTCATGTAAGCTGAGAAGAACAACCCTTCCAGAAGGGGAGGTATTGCCGAATGACTATCTATCTGTGTGATAGAAGCCGAGTAGGATACCAGCTATTGTTTAATTGCTTGTCAAGTACTAAAGGCTGGCCACCTTCTGTACTAACTATGCGATATAACAAGTGTTCATGATCATTGTGATCTCTCAAAAAATTCCTTTACTTCTATTTGATTGATCAAATTTTGGAAAATAGAAACAACTGAAAAAGGAGTAATAAAGTGGTGGTAGTATGCGGAATGGAAACACATTCGTGATACTAAGGTTGACGTGGTTATTAAAAGGTTATAGAACGCTAACGAGCAAAAGTATAACCAGTATAATATTAGGAATGGAAGGGGATAGCGATTACGAACTGGAAAAGAATGGGTATTGAGAAGCAAAAGCTATAATGTTAGAAGCTATGATGAGAGTCTGTGTAATAGACTTGAAAGAATTTGGAATGATCACTTAACGCGGATTAAGTTATCTTACGACAATAGATCATATGTCATTATCGAGATGTCGCCTTATGAGATCCTTGAGGGAAGATAATGTCGATCTCCCTTATGTTAGGATGAAGTTGTAGAGCGCAAGATGCTCGGACCCACAGTAGTCCAAAGGACCAAGGATATGATAGATCTAATCAGAGGACGGCTGGTAGTAGCCCAAGATGGACATGATAAGTATGTTGATTTGACACGAAAGGATAAAGAGTATGAAATAGGGGACCTAGTAATGTTATAGGTATCCCTTGGAAAGGATTGATGAGGTTCGGAAAGAAAGGAAAGCTAAGTCTACAATTTGTTGGACCCTTGGATATATTAAGACGTTTGGGAAGTTAGCATATGAGCTAGCCCTAACCCAGAAAATGTAGCGAGTCATAACGCGTTTCACGTATCAATGTTAAGGAAGTGTAATTCAGATGCCAGATAAATAGAGGCATATGAGCGCATAGATATGCAACTCGACGTAACCTATATGGAGCAACCAGGAAGGGTTATAGAGTGAAAAGGAACAAGTGCTTAGGAGAAGGATTATCAAACTAGGCAGAGTTTGGTGGTAGAACCACAATATGGAAAAAAATTGACTCGAGAGTTAGAAAGTGTAATGCTAAGAAAGTATCCCCATTTGTTTTCTATCTGATTCCGGGACGGAATCCTTTTAAGGAGGGGAGACTGTAATAACCCCAATTTTTGAGAAATTTTGAAACCCTTATGAATAGTGTTTTTGCTGAATGAGAAAACTGTTCATGCCACGCTATGTAGGGGTTCTGTTATTGATCTTATGGGATATTATTAGTACTCTATGTGGTGTATAAGTGTATGTAAAGATCGTCAGAATCCAATTCTGAACACTTGGATTTTTCCCGGAAATCCACTAGATACGGAAAGAATTGAGAAAAAGGTAACAGGATAAAAGGATTTAAATTAAAGGATTATAGGAGAGGATCATAAAAGGAATATAATATATTGAGAAAGGTTGAGGGAACCTAAGTAATAAGATACCGGGTATGATCCCTCAAACGATAAACGAAAACGAAAGTTAAGCGAACCGTATAACAGATCAGCGGTCATTAGGCAAACGATTAGGAAGTTAATCAAAGGGATTAGTGGGAATCATGTCATCCAACCAATAGAAAGAGGACAAGGAAGTGAGGATGACATCATGAGGATGACATAAGCATGACATGGGAAGGAAGGAGGTGTGGTGGCTTTGTAACCACACAAATCCAAGGGCAAGAAGGTAATTGACTAAAGCAAGCACAAAAACCAATCAACCAAGCCAAGTAAAATCATTTTCATCAAAAATCAAAAGCAACCAAGGCTTTGTTCTTCATTGCTCACGGCTTTTCACTATTCAAAAGGCAAGAATTTTCAAAAATTCAAGATCCAAGCTTCCTAAATTGGTAAGATAATTCCCTAATCATCTTCATGCTTAGTTAGGACTATATCATGAGTTTAAGCCATTAATTCCTTCTCAATCTTCTTCATTTAATCAAAGAAGAAGACTATGAATAGTGTTTTCAAGTTTTCTTAACTTGAAGTTTTCTTGTTTTCTTGAAGATCCAAGCATTCTTAAGACTTCTCAAAGCTTCTTAAGGCTTCCTAGCTCCTCCCACCTCTCCAAGGAAGGTATAAACTACAAACCCTAGCTTTAGTTTTGAGTAATTAGGATTGAATGTGTTTGATATAGCATATGTGAAGCATGATGCTTGATTGGTTGAAGTTTGGTTGAGTTTGTAGAGATTAGTTGGTTTTGTTGCATTGTTGGAGTTGTAAGTCTTGGTAATTAGTTAAAGAACCTAAGTAAAGCTTTTAGTTCATGTGAGGAATAAGTATAAATGGTTAATGTGGATTTGTTGGGGCTGTTATGATGTGGTTTGGAGGGATATTGGTTGTATGATTGATTTGGGGTTGATTTGTGGTTGGTATTGAATGGTTTAAAATTTGGGAAATCGCGTAAACATAGCCGTCGTAACGTCCGATTTTCTTTGGACTGTTTTTGTGCATAGCATTAGGACCCGAGAACCCCCTGCTAGATTATGACCACTGCCATGTTTAGATAGCTCATGTTACGAGCTTCGTTTTGATATGTAGTTCGTTCGATTCCGATGAACGGTTTAGGAGAAACGGCCGTTTTAAGTAACGACGTTTCGCGAACGAAACTTTTTCCCCCGCCTTACTTTGAAACATAGGTTAAAGACCAAAAAGGGTTACTTAATGTATGAAACATTTATGGTAAGTGTGTTAGGCAGTTGGTAAGACACCCGCGAAGGAATCGCTTTAAAACTCGTAAAGGTTAAATTATTAAAAATGGTGGAGCCGAGGGTACCCGAGTGACTTAAGCGAATCAGTGAGCGCAAAACTAGCGTTAGAGTCTAAGTTAGTTAAAGTATAGATTTACAAGTGATTTTGGTTTAATTCCAACTTACTTGTTGTTTATAGGTTACCAGACTCGTCCCGAGCCTTTTATCACCCCAAGTCGCTCAGGCAAGTATTCTACCCGTTATAACTGTTGTTGTGATGTATTTGTGTATATGCATGAACTTGCGTTAAATGCATATTTGTTATAGCAAATTCTTGCGATATATTGTAGCATGTTATATGATATATATGCATGCCTGTTTCGTATTCTTGCTATATATATCTGTTGGTTCAAGTTGATAATACCTATGCTAGAGGATAACGGTAACTTGCTTATACCCTTAGTATAGGGACCCAAAGGTGAAAACATTTTCTAAAACCGGGAGTCGAGGATCCCGAGTAGATTTTGTATATATGTATATAAATATAAATATATACTTATATATATATATATATGGTTATAGTTTTCAAAACTATTAATCGAATAAAGGTTATTCGATAACTTTATATTATTTATTGAATATTATTTCGAATATTATTCGAGGGCTTATGACTCCTATATATTATTATTGAATATTACTTGGATATTCAATCGAGGATGTATGACTCCTTTATTTTATGAATATTATTTATAATATTCATTCGAGGTATTATGACTCCGATTATTACTGAAATATATTCTTTATTTTATTAAAGAATGAGGTGTTAATAATCAAACTTATTTTCGATTATTCAAATAAAGATAGTACTTTTATATAAGTATATCTTTGGTTATTTAATATCCATTTCAAGTATAAGTTTTAATACTTCTACTTCGATTATTTTTATAAAGATTATTCTTTATGGGAATATTATTTAAATAATAATATTCAGACATTTTCTAAATATTCTGGGGACTGATTTACTTCATTAAATCAGCTTCACTCCAAACATTCTTAAAAATGTTTTGCGAGTCTTCAAAATGATTTTTTTAAAGTTAGAGCGGATCCCAAAACTCATTTTTTTTAAGATCCTCCTTTCGAAGGGGATTTAAATACTCGCTCAAAACCGGAGGGATCCGGCTCTGTGGTGTGTTTTATATTCGCAACAAGGTTGCTGTTTTGATAAATGAATTGATTACTTACCCAACACTCGGGAAGTAAAATTCTTGGAACAAGTTAATCCATTAACAGGCATCGCCTGGGAAATATCGGTGAGTTTTGCTTTCCAACTAGATACGACTTCTTGGTGAAGCCGTATCAACAAGTTTCTACTTGGGGAAAGGGGGGACGAGCTTTACGTTTCAGAGTCATGGATTTCATCTGAACTAGGAGTGGCGTAAGTGGCCGAGTAGCGCCGGCCCAGCCTTATTATATTGGCCCAAATGGCCTGGAAGTTCCGCTAAGGCGGTCCATTCCTTAGGAGTTCAGTGTTCGGTTGACAAGTAAATCCGACAGGTTCTCCTCTACATGTAGAAAATGGTGGGGTTGTACTACTACGACTGATCATCGTAAGTGGTCTTCCTGGCGCGGCAAACTCCCGTAATGAGTTCATCATCCAATTGGATAATTTCTGCAACACTACCCAGAGCACTTCGATAGAAAGGCTACGGTTGGGCGATTGTTGAGTGTTGGCAGGGTCAAGTTTTCAAAATGATGTTTACATCAAATGAAGTATCTTGTAACTTCATCTTTTAAACTTATATCTAGTAAATGATTATCTTATGCATGACAAAGATTTTCAGAAAAACGTTGAGACAAGGTTAGATATATGAGATCACCTTGCAACGATATTTTTATACAGTTATACACTGGGACTTTGTGTATATTATGCATGGAAGAGGACTTCCAATATTTTGAAAAGTATATATGTATATATACTGAATATTTTGCGACTTCATCGCATTATGATATCAAACTTGGTTCATTTCTTTTGACCAAGACTTTCATGAGTATTATGAGTAGGCTCATATATTGTTAATCATTATACATATTATTTTGGTGGGCTTGCTGCTCACCCTTGCTTTCTTCTTTCATCACACAACATCAGATAGACAAGATGAACAGGACCAAGCTCCCAATTCGCGAGCGGATAGGAAACATTCCGCAGTTTCCTATAGGCGTTGATGTCGCTGTAGCTGAGGTAGGAGCTACCAATAGGCTAGGCTTTCAACTTTTGATATACCAGATTTAAGTATATTTATGAATTGTAATAATGGCAAAGAAATGTAAATTTATTCAGAAAACCTTTTAAGGTGTATTGTCATATAATTGTGGAATAAAACGACTTGTGATTATTTTTGGATGTTCATCTCTGAGACTATAACGTGTGGTGTGTGTGTTTATTGTGGGGTCACAGTACAGAGTAGTTGAGTAATTATTAAGATTGGGTGTTATTAAGGGAAATGGAACTCGTGACAACCCGGATCCCCGACCCCGGATCTGGGGGTGTTACACAAGTATTCCGAACCTTCTCAAGATATATTACGAATAATTGATAATTCTGTTTATATCGCAAGTGCTCTGCAGCACTGAACCCTAAACCTTGATTCCAGTTATTAATCTTTGAGCCGTAAGCCTTATTCTTTTTGGACCATTGATTGTCGGATACCCAGATACAAGTTACGGTTATACGATTCTACTCCACAAAAACATACAAACTAAATACCAATCACGGAACTGAAATTGTTTAACACTCAATCCTTTATACCTTATATCTCGAAAGACTAATCCATATAACCACAAGACTTTGATTCTCTTATTATCCAATTCTTGTACCGGCTGATAGCCAATCTTTGTAATTATCATATTGCACTATTGTGAAGATTGCAAACCATCTTATGATTGAAACTCAATATTGTTTATGATTTTGTTTACTGCTTTACATTGTTTATTATGTTATTATGATAGAATTGGATAGTTTTATAAAGTGTGGACAAGATTCGTGGTCAGACCAGATTAGTGGTCAAGTTAGGCCAATGTGTGCCTTGGATCTAGTAATTAGAGCAGAGTTGTGTGCCTTGCTCGGGGTTAGTGCGTGACTGATCAGCAGCCTAACCTTAGTTTTTAAAATGAAGATTAAATGTACAATTATAAATCATTGCTTATCCATAAACTTGATACCTTAATTCATTTCACTTGATTATTATTTAATCTCAGTATTATTAAAGTGACTTGCTGAGCTATTTAGCTCATTTGTGCAATTATGTTTATGTTATTTTCCAGTTAAGAAGGAACCTGTTGGTAGCGCGGATCCCCAATCCAGTGTGCGAGCTAGGATTCCAAGTTGAGCGGAATGAGCTAACTGAAGACTTTTGTGATAGTTTAAGTTTGAGAAGTTATTAGAATATTTAATATTCAGTTGTAAGTTTGAATAGTTGGGATTTGAACGTTTGTAATATAAGTGTGTGTGGGTGCCTTATGTGCATACGTTAACCTGTTGTGATGTGTGGAGGTTGGTAAGTAGGGTCACTGTACATTATTATTATCGTTATAAGCAGGTCTATATATATGGTGTGTATTGTGGACCCCAAACTTCTAACCCGGATTAGGAGGGCGCCACAATTTGCATCTTCTAGACCTGTTATCTTCTTGTCATCAAAAGATACATGTATAGACTCCATGACTGTTCTTGTTTTTAGATTGTAAACTCTGAAGGCTTTTGTAGTCAATGGATATCCGACGAATATTCCTTCATCGGCTTTTAGATCAAGCTTGGTAAGCTGCTCCGGATGAGTTTCGAGAACAAAACACTTACAATCAAATATATGAAAGTATTTTAAATTTGGCTTCTTTCCTTTCACCATCTCAAATGGTGTATTTCCATGCTTGTTGATCAATGTTGTATTTTGTATAAAGCAAGAAGTTTGCACAGCCTCAGCCTAGAAGTAGGTAGGTAATCTTGCTTTTTCTAGTATGGTTCTTGCAGCTTTTATCAGAGTCCTATTCTTTCTTTCAAACACTCCATTTTGTTATGAAGTTTCAGGAGCCAAAAACTCTTGTCTTATCCCCTTGAGTTTACAGAACTCTTCCATAGAGCTATTCTTGAATTCAGTTCCATTATCACTTCTGATGATCTTCACTTTGTATGTTGATCCTTTCTCCAGCTCCCTCACATGATCAAGAAGAATGGATGGTGTTTCATCCTTGGTATGCATAAAATACACCCATGTGTATCTTGTAAATTCATCAACAATCACAAGTGCATACCTCTTCTTGTAAATAGACATAACATTCACTGGACCAAAGAGGTCAACATGAAGTAGATGATATGGTTCAAGAATTGAGGATTCAGTTTTACTCTTAAAAGATGTCTTCCTTTGTTTGGCTTTCTGGCATGAATCACATAAGCCATCAGGAGTAAATACTGCATTGGGCAATCCTCTTATAAGATCTTTTCTCACAAGTTCATTGATATTGTTGAATTTGAGGTGATAAAGTCTTTTATGCCAATTCCAGTTGTCTTCCACAGATGCTCTACTTAGTAGACAAAATTCTGAGTTATCAATTCTTGTGGAGACCCTGGCTTCATACAAACTACCATGTCTCACACCAGTCAATGTGATCTTGCCATCAGATTTACTGACAATCTCACAATGCTCCTTATAAAAATTGACATGGTAATCTCTGTAATAGATTTGACTCACACTGATCAGATTATGCTTGAGTCCTGCAACCAGAGCTATGTTTTCATTGATGACATTTCCAACTTTGATTTTGCCATATCACAAGATTTTTCCTAAGTTTCCATCTCCATAAGAAACGCTTGGGCCAGCCTTCTCCTCAAATTCTGATAGCAGGGATTTATAACCAGTCATATGTCCTGAGCATCCACTGTCCAAGACAAGAGCATTCTTCCTGTCACCCTGTAATCAGTCATTTGAACCAGTTAGTGTTTTTAAGGACCCAGACTTTCTTGGATCCTTTGGCCTTCTTAAGTTTGTTAACATATGCAGCAGAAGACTTCATATCAGAGTTTATATTAACATTCTTACTATCAGTATTTATATATGCAGAAATAGATTTTGCTTTATTTAAAGAGGGTTTCAGTTTATAAAAATCATAATACAAACTGTGATACTCTTTACATGTATAAATAGAATGCCAAACACTTCCACAATGAAAACAAGGATTCTGTGGTTTATATCTAGCTATTATATTCCTAAACTCTGATTTAGAAGGAACAACTTTTATCTCTTTATTCTTCCTGTAAGAATTAGAAAGATGATTGGTGCTACCACAGTTTAAACAGTTCTTTCTAGGTCATTAGGTGGGGTTACATAGGTTCCATTCTTATTAACACCTACCTTGCCATTCCTATTTTTCCTAGACCTTTTCTTCTTGTCTTTCATATGTAAATCCTTCAGCTTTTGCTTAAACTGTTTCTGAGTCATTGAACCAATATTTACTGAGTTGGTGTGAACTTGTTCACTCTTTTAAGCAATTAAGTTTGATCTAGATGCTGAGGTAGTACCTTCCTCATGAATAGATAAAATATTATTAGCAATTGGATTAAACTTAATGGTCTTTACTTGAACCTTGTTCAATTTGACCTTACTATCAATTTTTATTGGTTCGATTTTCTCAGTTTCTTCTCCACTTTTCTTATCAGAATTAGATCTAGCTGAATATCCTAATCCTGATCCCCAACAATCCTTTTCTAAAATCTCCTGAGTTGTATTTCCTGAGTTAGTCCAAAGTTTAATGACTTCTCTCTCTTTAGCTAACTCCTTTCTAGATAAGCATATTTTTCTAACAATTTTTCTTTAACATAAACAGCATTATCTCTTTATTTTTGAAATTTTAGCATGGAAAGCAACTCAGTTTCTAGGTAATCATTTCTTTTCTTAAGCACAGAGTTTTCACTCTTGATCCTATTATTTTCTAAGGTTTGATCCCTAAAACTAACATGCAGAGTCTTAAGAAATAATCTTAATTCACATATATCATCAATATTAAATGCAAGATTCGACTGAGGTACATTTAATTCAACAATGTTGGTCTCAGGATCAGCATTTTCCATGAGAGCATAATTGATCCCATCATCTGAGTCTGATGAATCATCCTAGTTTCTCTTCTTTGAGATCAAAGCGTGTTTCTTCTCAGCTCTAAGTTTTCTGCAGTCAGCTACAAAGTGTCCAAGTCCATCACAGTTGTAACATCTCTCTTCTGACTTGTCAGGTTTTCCAGATTTAGCTTCCTTCGAATCAGTATCTCTTCTATTATTCCTCTTATAAGAGTTTGAGGAACTGGAACCTTTTCTGGAAAATCTTCTCCCTTTCTTGAAGTTTCTGTAGACCATCTTCTTGAAACTTTTAACCAGTAGGGTGGCCATATGATCCATATCTTCATTGTTGTTATGATCACTATCAATATCTGATTCAGTATCAGGATTTGAGTCATCATCAGAGTTTGATGATTCAGTATCTGACTTAGCAATCATGGTTTTCCCTTTGGAGTAGCTTTTTCTCCTAGCTTTCTCCTTTGGCTTCTCTTCAACTTTGAGTGCAATTGGTCTAGATTTTGATCATTTCCTCTTGCTCCTTTGCTCCATCTCTAGTTCATGAGTTTTTAGAACTCCATAGATCTCATCTAGAGGTGTGATGTCGAGTTGATAGTTATCCCTGATCGATGTGACTTTAAAGTCCCACTTTTCAGGAAGAGCAAGTAGAAACTTTAAGTTTGAGTCTTCCAAATCATATTTTTTATTGACAAGGGATAAGTCATTCAGCAACTTCTGAAATCTGTCATAGATCTCAGTTAGGGATTCATTGTCTCTTGAGTCAAAGTGCTCATATTCTTGTGTAAGCATTGTCCTCCTATTCTTCTTGATAGTAGGTGTACTGTTAGTCGCTAAACACACGCTAAAATTTACGCAAGTATACGCGTTCGCAAGTAATAAAGAATATCTTCTAGTTCGTTCCCACAGAGAATCAAGTTTGTAATTTCAGTCAATATATCTATGCAACAATGGTATGGTTATTATTCAATGCTAAGATGATTAACAAATTGAGATTATTTTTAACTAAACTTAAGCTAACAATTATAACTAAGAGAATAAGAATGGTTGAGTTAATATATATGACAAACATGGGATTCTAACTTCATTAAATACTTCATTCAATAACCTTTTCATTCTTGACCTTAGCATGTAATGGTGATGACACTAATCAGATAACACGAAACTAATAAACACCAACTTTCGTTGCACGAATACCATACTACCAGACATCCACAAAAGAGATAGAAGCTGAATAGACACCAATTATATTGAGACCCTATACGTCTATAGAATTTGACAGCATAACGGTTTAATGCACAAGTTATCTATCGTGATTATATAGGGCAAGTAAGATGGTAAAAATTACCTACGAATTATGCATAACAATAACAAATGAACCTATGCTAGCATGGCAAGTTCTAAATCCTTAAATTCACTTTCCTTTCATTAAGAATTAACACACTATCTTATAAGTTCGCGACGCTCATAAGACGAAAATGCACAACCAATACTAGGTTATCATACAATCACCACACACTAAGGCATCGAAATAAATGAACTAAAGAAATCCATAAATAAATCCGCTAGAACCCCACGATAATGATTAGCCCAAGATCGGACTCATCATCAACGTGGGTTCCGATGAAAGCATGGTATAATAAATGTAATCTTTATAAACAATTAATAAACAAAGTACGAAATAAGAGTATAGGTTCACAAATAAGAAAACTAGCATCCAACGTTACAACTTAAACAAAGAATCACAAGTTAAACTAGATCTTCTTTGCCTTGGTTAAATTGTGCTAAAATGGTCTTCTTACTCATTTTCCTTGTGTTCTGGTAGGTCTCCTCTTATGAAAAACATCTTTATTTATGTATATATATGCTGTAGAATTGACCAGGGATTTAAACTCTCAAAATCCTAGTAGAAACAGAATTCTGCTACCCCGACCTGGCGCGGTCGCGCGCTTCAACAGTGCGGGCGTGCTGAGCTTCTAATCTTTGGGCGCGGCCGCACGCTATCACAGCGCGGGCGTGCTGACTCCCTGGATAAAACTCTGACTTCTTCTTTTCCTTGCTGATTTGAGTTGGTTTTCCACGAGATTTTATTCCAACACCATCCTAACACCCAATTAGCACTAAAACCATGTTAATTCACCTGATTACCTTGAGAATACCTGAAAATATAAAAACACTAGAAAACACATTAAAACACCAACAACTTGAGTACAAATACACCAATTCAAAGATTTATGGAGCGTAATAAAGTGTCATAAATGCCACTCAACATACCCCCAAACTTGAATCAATGCTTATCCTGAAGCATAAAAAGACTTAAAGAACAAGAAATAAAAAATGCATGAATGCAACTAAATGAATGCTATGATCCCCATAGAATAACTAAACCAATCAACAAGCAACATCAAAACAAATGCAGTTATTCGCATAAAAATCAATCAAGCCTAACAAATTAACCTACAAACCAGAGACGTGCGTGTGTGCAACCGCTTACAGATATACTATCGCAACTAGATCAATAATCATGACTCACTACTCATCAAAGCAATCGCAAGTTTATAAATAAAATAAAAGCTAGACTAAAAATAACTTATAACACTTCAATTCTTATATCGGCATTTTATATGGAATCACGCTCTTATTCACAACAAAACAACACAAATATGCATATTTGACCGTGCAATGAGTAAGGTCCATAAAAGACTTACACAATAGTACCCATGTAACGAGCGTTAGGTTAGCGGATCCCATACTATAAAAGCCTTAAGTCACTAGGCACAAATTCCCCTAAGAACTTAATAACTCGAGTACTAAAGAGCCCACTCGTGATCAATTATACATAACACTTATATATGTTTTTTCTTTTCTTTTTTGTCTCTTTTTCTTCTTTTTTTCACAAATTTCTGAACGAGTACATTTCGCTCCATCTCGCTCAACCCTAGACTACTCATATAAATATGAGTCGGCTACTAACCATTTGACACCTAGCCACACAACTAGCAATCAAATCTAATTTTCTCCAATTTTTAAATATCCATGTTAATTTATCATTAAGAGAATATCCTAAATTCTAAATATAAACAAGTGATTAAACCTCGACAAATAAATAAACCATGACCATGATCTAGCACTCAAGAAACCTATAAGACTTAGTGAAATACAATTGTCTCTAGCATGCAAATCAATTCAATAAGACTTAACATCACTAAATACGACATCACTACACTATCATCAATATCACAAGTCGATCGGAAAAATTATCTAAGGGATCATATTATAATGCAAATGCATGAAACTATATGAACAAACTATCATAAAAAACTACAAAAAACTATAATGGCAAATATGCAACTATGTGCACTAAACTATCATGAACATAGAAACTATATGTGACTCACACAACACATATTCCTTCAACTACTACCCCCAAACTTAAAATATTCACTGTCCCCAGTGAAGGTAATGGTAAGGAATCAGGCATATCTACTCCGAATCAGGATCATCACCCTCAACGGGTTGAGTGTCAGGCGTGTCTGGAGGTGGATAGATGGAATCCTCACTAAATATTGGCCACTGGATGTCAACACATGTGGCTATGAATGCAGTCCCTGGTGCCTGGGTAAGATCACGTGCAAACCGATTATGGATGTCATGCATTGCTTCCATCCTCCTCATTAGACGCCTATACTGCGTTATGCTCAAACCAGCTCCAACATCTGCTCCTGCCTCATCCTGCTCCTGTTGCTGCTGCGATCCCAAATGACCAGCCTCCTCTCCTCACTGAGCTCTCCATGCTGCTCAATGAGCCTGCGAAGTCCCACCAGCAAATATCTGATCCGTTGGCCTTCCACCTGGTAGATGGTCATAAGAATATCCAAGCCCCTTAGGATCGGACTTCCCACCATACCACTCTGTCAAGTTCAGCAGGGTCGAACTGTCGATAGGAGCACTGGGAAGCTGCAGCTGCTCATGTGCGGGCCAATGAACACCAACTGCCACGCACAGCTTTGTCACCACAGACGCATAGGGTATAGAACCCGTAGTACCTCCTCTCAAGAACCTCAAAATACCCTGGTAAATAACCATCCCCAGATCCAAATAGTCCCCCTGAAGAATACCCCACAACAGATGAGCACTCTCCATAGTAATCTCATGCACATGAGAAGATGGCATGATGTTAGCACAAATTAAAGAGTTTCATGCACGTGCAAACCTGTTCATGCACGAAGCAGGAAATGTAGAGTAATAAGTTGTGCCCCTCTTGAACTTCCAATGAGTCTCAGGCACACACAAAGTAGCAATAATCAGATCCAGATCAAAGTCCTCTGGAGTCTTATCGTTCCAAGTGTCCTGACCGGGCTTCCTCGCAGGCTGCTCAATCACCTCCTTATTGCATCAGCTATACTCCACAGTCATCCCCCTAACCACAGTGAAACCATTCTTCTCCGCCTTTGCATTAACATAGAACTCTCGAACAACACTCATGGGCACAACAGCAGGTGCCTCGTAAAAAGGAACCCAACCCATCTCCAATATCATCTCCAACAACTTACCATCCTTCCCTGATGGCAGAAAACCTCTCTCCTTTGCTATAGGCTTTGAGAGAAGCCTCGTGTACTCCGCTTCATCCTCGGGAGTTAAAAACCTTGGCCTCACACCACCCACACTCGAAGAATCGGTGGTGTTGCTGCTTACTTGAGTTCTTTATCTATTGGGTGACATTGGGATTAAATAAGAGAGACTAACAGATAAGTGTTTGAGAGAGTTTTGTGTTTGAGAATTTGTGAAATGGTGGAGAAGTTTTTGTATAAGTGTGTATATATAGGAGGTGAGAAAAGAATTAGATATGGAATAGAAGTGGGAATTGATTATGGGAATCGTGGGAATAATGGGTTTGATTTGAAGAGGGAAATGCGGGATGTGAAAGAATAAAATTCGGGTAGAAATTGATTTTGTAGTAAAAATCCCGATTTTCTCTTCATAAATTGCTGTTTTTTTCGAAAATAGGACCCCGACGCGGGCACGCGCTAGACCAGCACGGACGCGCTCACTTTAGGCCAAATTGGCGCGGACGCGCGCTAATAATACACGCAAGTATACGTGTTCGCAAGTAGTATAAGATATAAATCAAATTCATTCCCATAAAGACTGGCTTGGCTAACTAATTAATTTATGCACTTAAGCAAAAATGTATGGTTATTATTCAATGCTAAGATGATAACAAATTGAGGTTGTTTATAACTAAGAATTAAACTAACAATTATAACTAAGAGAGTAAAAAGGGTTGTATATTATATGAGATAAACATGGGATTCAAACTTCATTAAATACTTCATTCAATAGCATTAATGTTCTTAACCTTAGCATGCAATGGTGATGACACTAATCAGATAACACGAAACTGATAAATGCCAACTTTCGTTGCACGGATACCATACTACCAGACATCCACAAAAGAGATAGAAGTTGAATAGACACCAATTATACTGAAACCCTATATATCTATAGAATTTTACAACATAAAGGTTTAAAGCACAAGTTATCTATCATGATTACACAGGGAAAGTAAGATGGTTAAAATTACTTACGAATCATGCATAACAATAACACATGAACCTATGCTAGCATGGCAAGTTCTAAATCCTTAAATTCACTGTCGCTTCATTAAAGATTAACACGCTATCTTATAAGTTCGTGATGCTCATAAGACGAATATGCACAACCAATACTAGGTTATCATACAATCACCACACACTAAGGCATGGAAATAAATTAACTAAAGAAATCCATAAATAAATGCGCTAGAAGCCCACGATAACGATTAGCCCATAATCGGACTCATCATCAACGGGTTCCGATGAAAGCATGGTATAATAAATGTAGTCTTTATACTTAAATAACAAAACCAAGTACGAAACAAGAGTAAGGTTCAAAAGTAAGAAAACTAGCATCCAAGTTACAACTTAGAACAAAGATTCACAAGTAAAAACAAGATCTTCTTCGACTTCGTTGAATCCGTGCTAAACGGTCTTCTTACGGCTGTAATAACCCCCAAAATTTTGAACTTTTTGTAACCCTTGTGAATAGTGTTTTAGCTGAATGAGGAAACTTTTCATGCCACACTATGTAGGGGTTCTGTTATGGATATTCTGAGATTTTATCAGTACTCTATATGATATATGAGTGTATGTAAAGATCGTCAGAATCCAATTCCGAACACTTTGATTTTTCCCGGAAATACACTAGATACGGAGAGAATTGAGTATAAGGTAACAGGATACGAAGGATTTAAATTAAAGGATTATAAGAGAGGATCATAAAAAGGAAAATAATGTATTGAGAAAGGTTAAGGGAACCTAAGTAATAAGATCCCGGGTATGATCCTTCAAACGATAAACGAAAATGAAAGTTAAGCGAACCGTATAACAGATCAGCGGTCATTAGGCAAACCATTAGGAAGTTAATCAAAGGGATTAGAGAGGATGATGTCACCCAACCAATTAGAAGAGGACAAGGAGGGGAGGATGACATCATGAGGATGACACAAGCATGACATGGGAAGGAAGGAGATGTGGTGGCTTTTTAACCACACAAAATCAAGGGCAACTAGGTAATTTACTAAAACAAACACAAAAATCAAACCAACCAAGCCAAGCAAATCATTTTTCATCAAAATCAAAAAGAAACCAAGGCATTGTTCTTCATGCTCTCGGCTTTTACTATTGCAAAAGGGCAAGAAATTCAAAACTCAAGATCCAAGCCTCCTAAATTGGTGAGTTAATTCCCTAATCATCTTTATGCTTAGTTAGGGCTATATCATGAGTTTAAGCCATCAATTCCTTCTCAATCTTCTTCATTTAATCAAAGAAGAAGACAATGAATAGTGTTTTCAAGTTTTTTAACTTGAAATTTTTCTTGTTTTCCTTGAAGATCCAAGCATTCCTAAGACTTCTCAAAGCTTCTTAAGGCTTCCTAGCTCCTCCCACCACTTCAAGGAAGGTATATCATCTCCAAACCCTAGATTCTTATGTATTATAAGATTATTATGATTAGTAGGGTGATATTGTAGCTTAATGTTTGTGATTTAGAGTTTGGGATTGAAATGGTATTGAAATGGAATGGTAAATCTTGTTGTTTTGGTTAAAAGAATGTAGTATAGTTAAATTTAAGCTTAGGCATAAGTATGAATGTTAAAATTGAATTGGTTCGGGTTGTTATGATGTGATAAGGATGGATGTTGGTTGTATGTTGGATTTGAGGTTGAATTGGGTTGGTTTTGAATGGTTTTAAATTGGGAAATCGCGTAAACATAGCCGTCGTAACGTCCGATTTTCTTTAGACTGTTTTTGTGCATAACATTAGGACCCGAGAACCCCCTGCTAGATTATGACCATTGCCATGTCTAGATAGCTCGTGTTACGAGCTTCGTTTTGATATGTAGTTCGTTCGATTCCGATGCACGGTTTAGGAGAAACGACCGTTTCAAGTAACGGCGTTTTGCGAACGAAAATTTTCCCCTCGCCTTACTTTGAAACATAGGTTAAAGACCAAAAAGGGTTAACTAATGTATGAAACATTTATGGTAAGTGTGTTAGGCAGTTGGTAAGACACTTGCGAAGGAATCGCCTTAAAACTCGTAAAGGTTAAATTATTAAAAATGGTGGAGCCGAGGGTACTCGAGTGACTTAAGAGAATCAGTAAGCGCAAAACGAGCGTTAGAGTCTGAGTTGCCTAGAGTATAGATTTACAAGTGACTTTGGTTTAATTCCAACTTACTTGTTGCTTATAGGTTACCAGACTCGTCCCGAGCCATTCGTAACCCCCAGTCGCTCAGGCAAGTTTTCTACCCGTTATAACTGTTGTTGTGATGTATATATGTATATGCATTATCTTGCGATAGATGCATGTTGGTTAATTAGCAAATGTTGCAATATATTGAAGCATGCTGCTATGGTATATATATATGCATGCCTGTTTCGTATTCTTTCCATATATATCTGTTGATTCAGTTGATAATACCTATGCTAGAGGATAGCGGTAATTTTCATACACCCTTAGTATAGGGACCCAAAGGTGAAAACATATTTCTAAACCGGGAGTCGATGTTCCCGAGGATAATATATATATTTTTTTATATATATATGGTTATATATTAATCGAATAAGGTTTATTCGATAACTTTAACTTTATTTTATTATTGAATATTTTTTGAATATTCATTCGAGGGCTTATGACTCAGTTTATATTATTAATGATTATTAATTGGATATTCATTTGAGGATGTATGACTCCTTTATTTCATGAATATTAATTATAGTATTCATTCAAGGACTTATGACTCTGTTTATTCTATTTAATGAATATTACTTTGAATATTCATTCGAGGACTTATGACTCTGTTTATTCTATTTAATGAATATTATTTTGAATATTCATTCGAGGACTTATGACTCCGATTATTTACTAAATAATATTCTTTATTTTATTAAAGAATAATTTTTCGATAATCAAACTTATTTTCGATTATTCAAATAAAGATAGTACTTCCGTATAAGTATATCTTTGGTTATTTGCTATTCATTCAAGTATAAGTTTTCCAACTTCTACCTCAATTATTTTTATGGGAATATTATTTAAATAATAATATTCAGATATTCCTTTCATATCGGGACTGATTTATTTTAATAAATCAGTATTACTCCAAACACTCTGTAAAGTGTTTTCGAGTCTTCAAAATGATTTTTAAAAGTTAGAGCGGATCCCAAAACTCATTTTTATATTTAAGATCTTCCTTTTTAAGGGAATTTAAATACTCGCTCAAAACCTGAGGGATCCGGCTCTGTGGTGTATTTTATATTCGCAACAAGGTTGCAGTTTTGGTAAATGAATTGATTACTTACCCAACGTTCGGGAAGTAAGTCCATCTATTGAGTCGGCATAAGCAACATGGGCTCAGTGGGCGTCCATGATAGTGTAAGTGGCTCAGTGGGAGTCCATCAAATGCATAAGTGGCTGAGTGGAAGTCCAGCATAAGGTCCTATTACGACCAGGGTGATGACCAGTGGGGAATTCGTCCATCTACTAGTAGAAAAGGTTACTTATGGGTATCTTTGCCTGATCAGCAAGATATCTGGTTTATGCCAAAATTCTTTTCCTTTCCAAATTTATTGGATATTGCAATTCTGTTCATACTTTACATGGCAGAGGTTTTCAGGAAATGTATAAAGGAAGATGTATATGTGGATATATATATATATATAAGAACTTAATGAAGTATGTCATAACTTCATTTCCTTTAATAATATTTTAAAGATTTAATCTATTCAAATTTTGTCTTGTAGTCTCATCTATGTGATGAACTGTTGAAAGCTCATTATACTTTGAACAATGGTAGTTCAAGTAGCTTTATAAATGATATAAGTGTAGTGAAGTATTTGGTAACTTCATCTTTTAAACTTATATCTAGTTAATAATTGTCTTATGGATGACAAAGATTTTCAGAAAAATGTTGAGACAAGGTTAGATATATGAGATCACCTTGCAACGATATTTTTTATACAGTTATACACTGGAACTCTGTGTGTATTATGCATGGAAGAGGACTTCCAATATTTTGAAAAGTATATATGTATATATACTGAATATTTTGCGACTTCATCGCATTAAGATATCAAACTTGGTTCATTTCTTTTGACCAAGACTTTCATGCGTACTATGAGAAGGCTCATATTGTTAATCATTATACATATTATTTTGGTGGGCTTGCTGCTCACCCTTGCTTTCTTCTTTCCTCACACAACAACAGATAGAAAAGATGAACAGGACCAAGCTCCCGATTCGCAAGCGATTAGGAGACGTTCCGCAGTTTTCTAGAAGCATTGATGCCGCCGTAGCTGAGGTAGGAACTACCAATAGGCTAGGCTTTCAACTTTTGATGTACCAGATTTATGTATATTTATGGATTGTAATAATGGCAAAGAAATGTAAATTTATTCAGAAAACCTTTTAAGGTGTATGGGCAGATAATTGTGGAATAAAATGACTTGTGGTTATTTTTGGATGTTCATCTCTGAGACTATAACGTGTGGTGTGTGTGTTTATTGTGGGGTCACAGTACAGAGTAGTTGAGTAATTATTAAGATTGGGTGTTATTAAGGGAAATGGAACTCGTGACAACCCGGATCCCCGACCCCGGATTTGGGGGTGTTACAGAAATGGTATCAGAGCCAAGCGTTATAAACCTCAGAGATGATGTGACGTTAAGATAATAAGTTCACTAAGATAATAAGAACTCTTGCCAAGTTCATAGTCGGGCTACCTAACGTAGCACTGACAGTTAAAACCCTTACGGGAACCCTTATAAGTATCGTGATAGTAACATAGTTCATTCTCGTATAGGGCAGCGGGGCACCGAACCTTGAGGTTCAGGAGCATCAGCATGAGGATGTTTTATTACAAGTTGGAGATCAAATTGTGAATCCGATGGAGTACCCTAATGAGGGACCGGATGAGGTTCAGATAGAGAATGTTGCGGTTGAGGATGTTATTCTGGAAAGGATTGTGGCTGAGGAGGATCTCATAGAGGATCCTGATGAGAATGAAGAGAGGACCGCTGAGGAACAGATGACCGTAGTCAGGGCGACTACCAGAGCAAGAATGGCCGCGAGGGTGGCACTAGAGGATGAAGAGTTACCAAGGGCACAAAGGTTAATGAGGGCAGAAGGAGTGGGGCCTTCCACGACCCCAATTATACCAGTATCAGACCCTCTTCCAGAGGCTCCTGTAGACATCCATGAGGTTCCACCAATTCATGTTCCCTCCCCTGTACAGAGCCCAGCACATACTGAGGAAATGCCACCTTTATCCCCTGCACCATTGTCACCTGATACCTTGCTTGGTTATCCATTTGGATCTCCTGGGTCTGCACCACCTGCACCCCATGGACTGCTAGATGCTACCACTCAGGCTTCTCTTATCGCTGATTATCATATGACTTTGGGTGGCCTGTCAGAGGCCCGGAATGTTAGGAGTGATCTGTTGGATCGACTTACTGCACCAAGGATTGAGGGTGGGATACTTCCGGCAGGATTAGCGTATAGCATGGAAAGGATTGAGGCTACCACCCGTGTTACAGCTAGAGGCCATCTTGAGGGTCAGGTTGATCCAGCTCTACTTGCGACTATCTTAGACCTCATCACCTCTGTGATGGAGCAGGTTAGGGATGTCGTGCGTGCTCGGATCTCTTAATCCATGGTAGTGTGCAGAGCCAGAGCAATCAAACAAGGGTTTCATGTAGCACCGCTTTTGGAGGATTAGCCTAAGTTATGAATGATTAGTTTTAATGACGAGATGACTATCTATGGTAGTACTTTTGGGATAGGAGCGATAAGTTCATATGATGTAATCCTCTTTAATATGTTCAGTTGTTGTACCCTCGAACAAATGGTCATGTATATATTCGTTAATTTCAGTTCAGATCAGTTTGTTTGTGATAAAATCACATTGTTAATTGCTCTATTAACACTTAAGAGAGTGTCATGAAGTTTATCGAACTTGAGAATTCATAATTTGCAATCGTGCAAGGACTAAACGAGGGGAAGACTTAAGCAAAGTAAGTAAGACAAATATCCGGAGATTCTCAAAATTTTCCAAGTAATATGCCCCCACAAGGAATAAGATTAGGGGGAAACCTTGAATGTGATAATCAGGGAGGTCGCAATTAAGATATAAAGAACCCGGAATATAATAAAGTGGAAAATGAAGATTTTAAATTAAAAGATGACCCCAATTATGGGGAGTAGGAAGAAATATTTAGACTAAAACAGCAGAAGTCGAGCGAGATAAGGAGACCCGAGCCGGTACTCCTATACGGATATTCATGAACCTGTCTAAACAGAACTTATATTTTATTCCCAACCACCACCTTGAGGAAACAATGTGGTGTGAAATTCTTTCAGGACCTCTAAGTCGCTAAGCTCTCAGAGTTCCAAGGAACAAGCTGACCCAGTCGAGGCAAGAGCCTGGCTAAAGGAAATATAGGAATCATTTGAGATTCTAAATGATTGACGAATCACAAAAGACTGTTTTTATCACTTACCCTCCTAAGAGAGAGACCACCCGCTGGTGAAAGACCAAGGAAGGCACGGAGCAAGAGATTATAATAAACTGATTTAAGTTCAGTCAATTGTTTTCAGGAAAGTACTTCCCAAGGTTATAGAGATAGAGTAAAAGCTTTAGAGCCAGAACAAAGGCAGACGAGTATGATGAATTATGAATCTAAGTTGTAAAAGTTGTCAAGATTCGTTCTAAGGACACGAATCCAGAATGACGGGATGTTTGAAATCAATGCTTATGTTGTGTTGGTTCATGAAATAATGATAAGAGAAAGGGAAATAAAAAGGAACTGAAGTGGAAAGGGATATAAAGGCAATAGAGTTTGAGGTATGATAAGGGAGTCGGGTATGAGGAAACCCTAAAGACTCGTAGTAATAGAAATAGGAAAGTATGTAATCATTGGTATGAGGGTGATTCACCATGAGTTAAAGTTGATGGTTGAAGGCATACGAGTTATGTACATTTTATCCCCTTTAAGTTGGGAGGATTCAAGGAAACCTTTAGATAGTTCGAAGGATAAATAATAAGACGCGGATAGACTAAGGAGACAAGAAAGTAAGAAAGTAGGAAAATTGGATGAAGGAAGTGACCTTCAATAATGTGAAATGTAAGACCGGTGGCTCGATACTCAGAAAGGGAGACGCCAGGTATGAGAGGTATCCCAACATTGAGATGACTGTTGAGATAAACAACAAAAGTAAATAAGGAATTATTAAGAAGAAGTTCACGTTGAGCATGACTAATATCTTCCAGAACATCCATGTTATCATTACCAAATCAGGAAAGAAAAGCGGATGACCATTGTTATCTTTTGGAGGCCATATGGATTGACCTCAATTTGAATAAGGATGCTATTATGAAGTTAGGTATAGACTATCGAGGTGGGAATGATGAATAAGATAATCTATCAAGGATATATGACTTGATTTATCCATGGAAGGATGTAGGTACCTTTTAAAGGTGGAATTAAGGATAGAACATTGGTAACTTAAAATGAATCCTAGGGGACTGCATAAAGGTTGGCATGTCACCCTTAATAGGGACAGTATGAGTTTTGACAGTATGATTGGGAAAGGGTTAAGGTAACAACAACCTTTAAGAATCAGTGGAGAAATTTTTCAGAAGAATATAGACAATGGTTCTAGTATTAGTAAATGGTATTGTGATATGCCCTGTATCTAGGGAATACAGGAGGAACGATTGAAGGATAACCTTAGAGGTTTTACAAGGAGAAAGGTAATATTCAAAATTCTCAAGAATAGAAATGTTGATAAAGGAAATATGACGTAATTATAATGTTGCCAAGTGAGGCACGTGTTAAACCACGAGAAAGTATGAATCGAACCAGTAAAGGTCGAAATTGTTCAGGGCAATTAGGACCTAAGATAAAAGATGTTCTAAGTATGATTGAGAGTCAGTCGTGACAGTGATTAACCTCTAAGATTGAGGCAATAACTTATGGAAAAATGGTGATATTTTTTTTTATTTAACTCATCAGATATTAAAGAAAAGCATTTTCACATAAGCTGTGATTGAAATAAGGTAGAAAATTTATTTGGAGGTGGTTAAAATGACATTGACTGTAAGGAAATTTTACTATCAGGAAAGGCCAAAGAGGTGGCCGACACTTTAAAGGTAAGAGGATAATTATAGGTGCGTGTGCCAAAGGAATACAGTGATGATGGTTGAAGCCGGGAAGGTTGTATTACGGTTCGGAAGATTGACATTCCTTCTGATGACTGTGCAATACTCAACCGTAATAGTAGTTGGGTAAAGGTTTAATTCGTGTAATCGCCATTAGCGGGCTATCTATCTTAGAAGGTACTATCTTGAGAATGAGCCTGGACCATGTTTCAAAAGGACTAAACGAACCTTTGAGTTAAGTCTTCTATCGAAGGCATATGATTAAGAATGGTATTAACCTGCTATCATTACTTTGATTGAAACTCTTCTGCAATTTTATCTACTTCATGTCATGAAAGTACGTCAGAGTTTGGAGTGTTCTTCATGAATTGTGATTGGTGGTTATGTTAACTCCTTAGGAGAATTAGATACGAGATGTATGGACTCCATATGGTTAGCTATTAAGACTTCATGGAAAATGAATGACTACAGTAGGTCAGTGGTGGACCATAGTAAGGCAGCAATGATTCTGTGAGTAATGAGCTGATTACAACTGTGAGAGTTGTATTGGAATGGGTGTTGAGATTGAGTACCACTAATCGGGTCGTGGTAGTGTATAAGTTATCTTTGATAGACTAATTAAGTAGAGTATCTACCTATTGAATATTATTCTTTCTTATCAATAGAGAGTCATATTACTATACGAGGAAGGTTGCGGTGCAAGCATAGAATTCTATTAACGATGATGTATAAAATGAGATTCCAGATTCGATTTTCGATATCGAGGGAGTTTCATAGGTGATTGAGTATAAGCTCGAGGAAGAGCATGGGTCCATAGAATGATGGACGGAATAACAAAAAAATTTAAGCATGTGAAATGCGATGCGATAATACTTGATGTTGATATATATACATATATGTTTTGTTCTCCTATGACAAACCTCTATAATTCAGAGGTAGGTTCCAAGCCAGATATTTTATGGCAATATTTTTTTTCATATATACAATTCTCTTCAGTTCGTTCTTTTCTCTTCTTTTCATTTCATGTAAACTGAGAAGAACAACCCTTCCAGAAGGGGAGGTATTGCCGAATGACTATCTATCTGTGTGATAGAAGCCGAGTAGGATACCAGCTATTGTTTAATTGCTTGTCAAGTACCAAAGGCTGGCCACCTTCTGTACTAACTATGCGATATAACAAGTGTTCTTGATCATAGTGATCTCTCAACAAATTCCTTTACTTCTATTTGATTGATCAAATTTTGGAAAATAGAAACAACTGAAAAAGGAGTAATAAAGTCGTGGTAGTATGCGGAATGGAAACACATTCGTGATACTAAGGTTGACGTGGTTATTAAAAGGTTATAGAACGCTAGTGAGCAAAAGTATAACCCGTATAATATTAGGAACGGAAGGTAGTAGCGATTACGAACTGGAAAAGAATGGGTATTGAGAAGCAAAAGTTCTAATGCTAAAAGCTATAATGAGAGTCTGTGCAATAGACTTGAAAGAATTTGGAATGATCACCTAACACGGATTGAGTTTTCTTACGACAATAGATCATATGTCAGTAATGAGATATCGCCTTATGAGATCCTTGAGGGAAGACAATGTCGATTTCCCTTATGTTAGGATGAAGTTGTAGAGCGCAAGATGCTCGGACCCGCAGTAGTCCAAAGGGCCAGGGATATAATAGATCTAATTAGAGGACGGCTGGTAGTAACCCAAGATGGACATAAGAAGTATGTTGATTTGACACGAAAGGACAAAGAATAGGAAGTAGGGGACCTAGTGTTGTTAAAGGTATCCCCTTGGAAACCCTTGGAAAGGATTGATGAGATTCGGAAAGAAAGGAAAGCTAAGTCCACAATTTGTCGGACCCTTGGATATATTAAGAAGTATTGGGAAGTTAGCGTATGAGCTAGCCTTACCCCAGAACATGTAGCAAGTCATAACGTGTTTCACGTATCAATGTTAAGAAAGTGTAATTCGGATGCCAGATAAATAGGGGCATATGAGCGCATAGACATGCAACCAGACGTAACCTATATGGAGCAACCAGGAAGGGTTATAGAGTGAAAAGGAACAAGTACTTAGGAGAAGGGTTATCAAACTAGGCGGAGTTTGGTGGTAGGACCACAATGTGGGAAAATTTACTCGAGAGTTAGAAAGTGCAATGCTAAGAGAGTATCCCTATTTATTTTCAATTTGATTCCGGGACGGAATCCTTTTAAGGAGGGGATACTGTAATAACCCCCAAAATTTTGAACTTTTTGTAACCCTTGTGAATAGTGTTTTAGCTGAATGAGGAAACTTTTCATGCCACACTATGTAGGGGTTCTGTTATGGATATTCTGAGATTTTATCAGTACTCTATATGATATATGAGTGTATGTAAAGATCGTCAGAATCCAATTCCGAACACTTTGATTTTTCCCGGAAATACACTAGATACGGAGAGAATTGAGTATAAGCTAACAGGATACGAAGGATTTAAATTAAAGGATTATAAGAGAGGATCATAAAAAGGAAAATAATGTATTGAGAAAGGTTAAGGGAACCTAAGTAATAAGATCCCGGGTATGATCCTTCAAACGATAAACGAAAATGAAAGTTAAGCGAACCGTGTAACAGATCAGCGGTCATTAGGCAAACAATTAGGAAGTTAATCAAAGGGATTAGAGAGGATGATGTCACCCAACCAATGAGAAGAGGACAAGGAGGGGAGGATGACATCATGAGGATGACACAAGCATGACATGGGAAGGAAGGAGATGTGGTGGCTTTTTAACCACACAAAATCAAGGACAACTAGGTAATTTACTAAAACAAACACAAAAATCAAACCAACCAAGCCAAGCAAATCATTTTTCATCAAAATCAAAAAGAAACCAAGGCATTGTTCTTCATGCTCTCGGCTTTTACTATTGCAAAAGGGCAAGAAATTCAAAACTCAAGATCCAAGCCTCCTAAATTGGTGAGTTAATTCCCTAATCATCTTTATGCTTAGTTAGGGCTATATCATGAGTTTAAGCCATCAATTCCTTCTCAATCTTCTTCATTTAATCAAAGAAGAAGATAATGAATAGTGTTTTCAAGTTTTTTAACTTGAAATTTTTCTTGTTTTCCTTGAAGATCCAAGCATTCCTAAGACTTCTCAAAGCTTCTTAAGGCTTCCTAGCTCCTCGCACCACTTCAAGGAAGGTATATCATCTCCAAACCCTAGATTCCTATGTATTATAAGATGATTTTGATTAGTATGGTGATATTGTAGCTTAATGTTTGTGATTTAGAGTTTGGGATTGAAATGGTATTGAAATGGAATGGTAAATCTTGTTGTTTTGGTTAAAAGAATGTAGTATAGTTAAATTCAAGCTTAGGCATAAGTATGAATGTTAAAATTGAATTGGTTGGGGTTGTTATGATGTGATAAGGATGGATGTTGGTTGTATGTTGGATTTGAGGTTGAATTGGGTTGGTTTTGAATGGTTTTAAATTGGGAAATCGCGTAAACATAGCCGTCGTAACGTCCGATTTTCTTTAGACTGTTTTTGTGCATAACATTAGGACCCGAGAACCCCCTGCTAGATTATGACCATTGCCATGTCTAGATAGCTCGTGTTACGAGCTTCGTTTTGATATGTAGTTCATTCGATTCCGATGTACGGTTTAGGAGAAACGACCGTTTCAAGTAACGGCATTTCGCGAACGAAACTTTTCCCCTCGCCTTACTTTGAAACATAGGTTAAAGACCAAAAAGGGTTAATTAATGTATGAAACATTTATGGTAAGTGTGTTAGGCAGTTGGTAAGACACTCGCGAAGGAATCGCCTTAAAACTCGTAAAGGTTAAATTATTAAAAATGGTGGAGCCGAGGGTACTCAAGTGACTTAAGAGAATCAGTAAGCGCAAAACGAGCGTTAGAGTCTGAGTTGGCTAGAGTATAGATTTACAAGTGACTTTGGTTTAATTCCAACTTACTTGTTGCTTATAGGTTACCAGACTCGTCCCGAGCCATTCGTAACCCCCAGTCGCTCAGGCAAGTTTTCTACCCGTTATAACTGTTGTTGTGATGTAAATATGTATATGCATTATCTTGCGATAGATGCATGTTGGTTAATTAGCAAATGTTGCAATATATTGAAACATGCTGCTATGGTATATATATATATATATGCATGCCTGTTTCGTATTCTTTCCATATATATCTGTTGATTCAGTTGATAATACCTATGCTAGAGGATAGCGGTAATTTGCATATACCCTTAGTATAGGGACCCAAAGGTGAAAACATATTTCTAAACCGGGAGTCGATGTTCCCGAGGATAATATATATATATATTTATATATATATGGTTATATATTAATCGAATAAGGTTTATTCGATAATTTAACTTTATTTTATTATTGAATATTATTTGAATATTCATTCGAGGGCTTATGACTCAGTTTATATTATTAATGATTATTAATTGGATATTCATTTGAGGATGTATGACTCCTTTATTTCATGAATATTAATTATAGTATTCATTCGAGGACTTATGACTCTGTTTATTCTATTTAATGAATATTACTTTGAATATTCATTCGAGGACTTATGACTCTGTTTATTCTATTTAATGAATATTATTTTGAATATTCATTCGAGGACTTATGACTCCGATTATTTACTAAATAATATTCTTTATTTTATTAAAGAATAATTTTTCGATAATCAAACTTATTTTCGATTATTCAAATAAAGATAGTACTTTCGTATAAGTATATCTTTGGTTATTTGCTATTCATTCAAGTATCAGTTTTCCAACTTCTACCTCAATTATTTTTATGGGAATATTATTTAAATAATAATATTCAGATATTCCTTTCATATCGGGACTGATTTATTTTAATAAATCAGTATTACTCCAAACACTCTTTAAAGTGTTTTCGAGTCTTCAAAATGATTTTTAAAAGTTAGAGCGGATCCCAAAACTCATTTTTATATTTAAGATCTTCCTTTTTAAGGGGATTTAAATACTCGCTCAAAACCTGAGGGATCCGGCTCTGTGGTGTATTTTATATTCGCAACAAGGTTGCAGTTTTGGTAAATGAATTGATTACTTACCCAACGTTCGGGAAGTAAGTCCATCTATTGAGTCGGCATAAGCAACATGGGCTCAGTGGGCGTCCATGATAGTGTAAGTGGCTCAGTGGGAGTCCATCAAATGCATAAGTGGCTGAGTGGCAGTCCAGCATAAGGTCCTATTACGACCAGGGTGATGACCAGTGGGGAATTCGTCCATCTACTAGTAGAAAAGGTTACTTATGGGTATCTTTGCCTGATCAGCAAGATATCTGGTTTATGCCAAAATTCTTTTCCTTTCCAAATTTATTGGATATTGCAATTCTGTTCATACTTTACATGGCAGAGGTTTTCAGGAAATGTATAAAGGAAGATATATATGTGGATATATATATATATATATCAGCACTTAATGAAGTATGTCATAACTTCATTTCCTTTAATAATGTTTTAAAGATTTAATCTATTCAAATCTTGTCTTGTAGTCTCATCTATGTGATGAACTGTTGAAAGCTCATTATACTTTGAACAATGGTAGTTCAAGTAGCTTTATAAATGATATAAGTGTAGTGAAGTATTTGGTAACTTCATCTTTTAAACTTATATCTAGTTAATAATTGTCTTATGGATGACAAAGATTTTCAGAAAAACGTTGAGACAAGGTTAGATATATGAGATCACCTTGCAACGATATTTTTTATACAGTTATACACTGGAACTTTGTGTGTATTATGCATGGAAGAGGACTTCCAATATTTTGAAAAGTATATATGTATATATACTGAATATTTTGCGACTTCATCGCATTAAGATATCAAACTTGGTTCATTTCTTTTGACCAAGACTTTCATGAGTACTATGAGAAGGCTCATATTGTTAATCATTATACATATTATTTTGGTGGGCTTGCTGCTCACCCTTGCTTTCTTTTTTCCTCACACAACAACAGATAGAAAAGATGAACAGGACCAAGCTCCCGATTCCCAAGCGATTAGGAGACGTTCCGCAGTTTTCTAGAAGCATCGATGCCGCCGTAGCTGAGGTAGGAACTACCAATAGGCTAGGCTTTCAACTTTTGATGTACCAGATTTATGTATATTTATGAATTGTAATAATGGCAAAGAAATGTAAATTTATTCAGAAAACCTTTTAAGGTGTATGGGCAGATAATTGTGGAATAAAATGACTTGTGGTTATTTTTGGATGTTCATCTCTGAGACTATAACGTGTGGTGTGTGTGTTTATTGTGGGGTCACAGTACAGAGTAATTGAGTAATTATTAAGATTGGGTGTTATTAAGGGAAATGGAACTCGTGACAACCCGGATCCCCGACCCCGGATTTGGGGGTGTTACAACGGCTCTCCTTGCGCTCTGGTACGTCTCTCTCTTGAAAACGTCCTTTATTTGAATATATATAGCAGCCCCATACAATCCAGAAGTCCTCCAATTGTAATTATAATAGAATCAAGATTCTTTGAATTCGCACCGGCGCGGCCGCACGCTATCACAGCACGGGCGCGCTGCCTTTCTGACATCCTGGCACGGTCGCGCGCTTGACCAGCGTGGGTGCGCCGTACCTCGGGAAAAAACTTCAGATTTCTAATTTCTTTGCTGCTTCGAGTCGTCTTTCCACGAGCTTATATTCCAACACCACCTTGACACCAAATTAGCACCAAAATAATGTTAATTCACCTGATTACCTAGATAATGCCTAAAATACAAAAACACTAGAAAACGCGTTAAAACACTTAACAACTTGAGTACAAACACATCAATTCACAGCTTAATAGCTTGGTTTCTGGAAAAACAGCGCGGCCGCGTTCTAAGTTGGCCCTGAATTTTTTTCTTTTTCTGATTTTTTGTGTTTTTCTCCTTTCTTCTTGCTTCCTCTACCTACTAATGTACAACCAACTTGGGTTGCCTCCCAAGAAGCGCTTGTTTTACATCGTTAGCTCGACGTTGAAATGCGAGATCAAACGAAAAATAAATGGCACTAACCACCTCGCGGTTTTCTATGTCACCATAGTAATGCTTTAACCTCTGACCATTTACCTTGAATGCTTGGCCCTGATCATTCTCAAAAATCTCCACCACTCCATATGAAAATACAATTTTGATAACAAACGTCCCTGACCACCTTGACTTCAACTTTCCAGGAAAAAGACGAAGACGAGAGTTAAATAAAAGAATTTGTTGCCCCGACATAAATGATTTGAGCACTAGACCCCTATCGTGCCACCTCTTGACTTTCTCCTTATACGTTTTGTTGTTCTTATAAGCCTGAAGTCGAAACTCGTCGAGTTCATTCAATTGAAGCATCCTCTTCTTTCCAACTGCATCCAAGTCCAGATTCAACTTCTTCAAAGCCCAATACGCTTTATGCTCTAGCTCCACCAGCAGATGAAATCCCTTACCATACAGCAACTAAAACGACGACATTCCCAATGGAGTCTTGTAGGCTGTTTTATACGCCCAAACAGCTTCATCAAGCTTCAAAGACCAATTTTTCCTTGATGGATACACATTTTTTTCTAGAATATGCTTGATCTCTCTGTTAGATACCTCAACTTGACCATTTGTCTGAGGATGATAAGCCATAGCAATGCGATGATTTATATTATACCTTTACATCATAGTAGTGAACTTGCGATTGCAAAAATGTGACCCCTCATCACTGATTATGACTCTTGGAGTTCCAAACCTAGTGAATATTTGCTTGTGAAGAAAATTAAGCACTACTTTTGCATCATTTGTTGGCAACGCCTTAACTTCAACCCATTTCGAGACATAATCGACCACCAACAAAATATATTGATTGTTACAAGATGAGACAAATGGCCCCATGAAGTCAATTCCCCAAACATCAAAGACTTCAACCTTGAGAAGCACATTAAGAGGCATCTCATCCCTCTTGGACATATTACCCACTCGATGACATCGATCACATTTTAAAATGAACTGATGAGCATCTGTAAATAAGGTTGGCCAAAAGAAACCTGCTTGAAGAATACGAGCTTCTGTCTTTTCTCCACCATAATGTCCTCCATAAGTTGTTGAGTGGCTATCTCGCAAGACCCCCCCACCCCCGTTTCACTGTAAGGAATACATCTCCTGATGATTTGGTCAGCTCATTGTCGAAAAAGAAATGGTTTATCCCACATATACCACTTCACTTCATATAGAAACTTCTTCCTTTGAGCATAAGATAAGTCGGGAGGCATGATATTATTCACAAGGTAGTTCATAATATCTGCAAACCACGGTTCTTCTTCTTGCACTCCAAACAGCTGCTCATCGGGAAAAGACTCATTTATCTATGTCTTATCCAATGAAGTAGCATTAGGATTCTCTAAACGCGAGAGATGATCAGCAACTTGATTTTCAGTCCATTTTCTGTCCTTGATCTCTAATTCAAATTCTTGAAGCAACAGAACCCATCTGATCAATCTAGGCTTCCAGTCCTTCTTCGAGATAAGATAACGAATTACATCGTGATCAATGAAAACTATCACCTTCATCCCAAGCAGATAAGATCGAAATTACTCAAAACCATAGACAATAGCCAAAAGTTCTTTCTCCGTATTAGTATAATTCAATTGAGCACCATTTAGGGTCTTACTAGCATAGTAGACCACATGAAATATGTTATTCTTTCTCTGCCCAAGAACTGCTCCAACTGCATAGTCACTTGTATCGCACATCATCTCAAAAGGTTCATTCCAGTCAGGTGTAGTTATGACAGGTGTCGTGATTAAACTCTTTTTCAACGTCTCAAAAGCGGCAAGGCACTCGTCACCAAACTTTAAAGGGACATCTTCCTCTACCAAACTGCACAATGGCTTCGAAATCTTAGAGAAGTCCTTGATGAAACACCTATAGAAACCCGCATGACCAACAAAACTGCAAATTCTCTTAACAGAAATAGGTGGAGGAAGATTTTCAATGACCCTCACCTTGGCTTTGTCCACCTCAAGTCCCTTACTAGAAACGTTGTGCCCAAGAATAATGCCCTGTCACACCATAAAGTGATATTTCTCCCAATTGAGAACTAAATTGGTCTCAATATACCTCTTGAGAACGTTTCCAAGATTCTGCAAACATTCATCAAAAGAATTTCCAAATACAGAGAAGTCGTCCATGAACACCTCCACATTCTGGTCAATTATATCAGAGAAGATGGCCATCATACATCTCTGAAATGTGGCTGGTGCACAACACAGACCAAAAGAAACTCATCTGAAGGTGAAAGTACCAAATGGACTAGTGAAGGTAGTCTTCTCCTGATCCTCTGGAGCGATACAAATCTGATTATAACCTGAATAGCCATCCAGAAGATAGTAGTACTCATGACCAGCCAACCTGTCGAGCATCTGGTCAATGATAGGCAAAGGGAAGTGATCCTTCCTAGTGGCCTTGTTCAGCTTCCTGTAGTCCATACAAACTCTCCATCCCGTGACTGTTCGAGTAGGGATGAGCTCATTCTTCTCATTAGCAACTACTGTAATACCTCCTTTCTTCGGTACACACTGAACTGGACTCACCCAAGAACTGTCAGAAATGGGATAGATAATCCATGCATCCAGCCACTTAAGAATTTCCTTCTTTACTACTTCCTTCATGATTGGATTAAGTCTTCTTTGCTACTCAACCGTAGGCTTGCTACCTTCCTCTAGCAGAATTTGGTGCATGCAATATGAAGGATTGATTCCCTTAATATCTATTATGGTCCAACCGATTGCCGATTTGAACTCTCTTAGAATCCTCAAGAGTTTTTCCTCATCACTACCTGAAAGGTCAGATGCAATAATCATAGGCAGAGTAGATGCATCCACAAAAAAGCATACCTCAAATGTTCAGGTAGTGGTTTCTACTCAAGAGTGGGAGCTTCCTCAATAGATGGCTTGAGGCATTTTGGAGATTTGTTCAACTCCTCCATTCCCAGATATTCAAACGGCATATCAATCTTCCTCTTCCAGGAAGAAGCATTCATAAATTGCAACTGTTCATCCCCTTCATCATCTTCACTATCGGAATTCCCCAACAAGGCCTTCTCTAAGGCATCAGACCTTAGCAATTGATCAAGTTCTGAAGTAACCACGAAATCAACCAACTCCACTTTTAAGCACTCCTCATTTTCCGTAGGGAACTTCATGGCATTGAACATATTAAAAGTTACATCCTGATCCAGCACTCGCATTGTAAGCTCACCCTTCTGTACATCTATCAAGGTACGGCCAGTCGCCAGAAAAGGTCTTCCCAAGATTATGGGAATCTTTTTATCCTCCTCAAAATCAAGAATCACGAAATCAGCAGGGAAGATGAGTTTATCAACCTTGACCAAGACATCCTCCACAATACCTCGCGGATATGTAATAGAACGATCGGCCAACTGCAAAGTCATATAAGTCAGTTTTGGATCAGGCAAGTCCAACTGCTTGAAGATTGACAAAGGCATCAGATTGATGCTAGCTCTCAAGTCACATAAGCATCTGTCGAAAGACACTTTTCCAATAGTGCACGGAATAGTGAAGCTTTCTAGATCTTTTAGCTTTGGAGGCAACTTTTGTTGTAGCACAGCACTACATTCCTTCGTGAGAGCAATAGTCTCTAAATCATCTAGCTTCATTTTTCGAGAGAGAATACCTTTCATAAACTTTGCGTAACTAGGCATCTGCTCAAGAGCCTCAGCGAAAGGTATGTTAATAATGAAGTTTCTTGAACACCTCCAGAAACTTCTCAAATTGCTTATCCAGCTTTTTCTTCTGCAGCCACATAGGAATAGGCGGTGGAGGATAGATCTGTTTCTCCCCTGTATTACCCTCAAGAGGAGTGTGCTCAACAGTAGTCTTCCTTGGTTCCACTTCTGCTTCCTGCTGTTTTACTACTTCTTCAGCCCCAGCTTCTTCCTCCAAAACTTGAGTTTCATCGGGATTTACAACCTTCCCAGACCTCAAAGTGATTGCCTTTACCTGCTCCTTAGCTTCCCTCTTTCCTGGTACTTCAGTGTCACTAGGTAGTGTACCAGGTTGACGATTTAGCAAGGCATTGGAAATTTTTCCAATTTGATTTTCCAAGGTCTTGATAGAAACAGCTTGGCTTTTGCACATAAGCTTCAACTCCTCTAATTCAGATTTTTCATTAGCTTGTTGCAGCTGAAGTTGCTGACTTGGTGCATATTGCAGTTGCTGAAAACTAGGGGGTTGTACTGCTTTTCTGGGTACTGCTGATAAGGCTGTTGAACCGCATTCTGAGTGTTGCTTCAGCTGAAATTAGGATGATTATGGTTGTTAGGATGATATGTGGCTGGCACAGGTTATTGTGATCGCTGAAAGTTGCTCACGAACTGAGCTGATTCACTAGAAATAGCACACTGATTAGTCTCATGGGCACCAGCACAAAGCTCACAGACACTAGTAATTTGATTAACTCCGTAATTAGCCAAAGTGTCAACCTTCATCGTCAAAGCCTTAAGCTGGGCAGCTATAGCAGTTGCTACATCCAACTCCAGAATTCCTGGTACTTTACTTTGAGTTAGCCTCTGAGAAGGATTCTGATATTCATTAGCAGCTATCAGTTCGATCAATTCATAAGCTTCATTGTAGCTCTTAGCCTACAAGGCTCCTCCTGATGCTGCATCGAGCATGGGTCTAGAAGTAGCCCCCAGTCTATTGTAGAAAAAGTTTATAATCTACCAATCAGGCATGCCATGGTGTGGACACTTCCTTAGCATCTCCTTATATCGATCCCAAGCCTCACACAGAGATTCTCCAGTTTGCTGAGCAAACTGAGTAAGAGCATTCCTGATTGCAGTAATCTTCGCCATAGGGAAGAATTTAGTGAGAAACTTTTGAGCAAGATCTTCCCAAGTAGTGATAGACCCTGGTGGTAGAGAATGTAACCGGCACTTTTCTTTACCTCTCAGAGAGAATGGGAAGAGTCGCAGCTTAATAGCATCTTCAGTCACACCATTGAACTTGAAAGTGTCGCAGATTTCGATGAAATCCCTGATGTGCATGTTGGGGTCTTCTTTAGGAGAACCCCCAAACTGAACTGAGTTATGTATCATCTGAATCGTGCTTGACTTGATCTCAAAAGTGTTAGCCGAGATAGCTGGTCTGATGATGCTCGACTGAATATCATTGATCTTAGGCTGAGAATAGTCCATCAAAACCTTAGGAATTTCTGCTTGATCTCCCATTACTCTAAAGCTGGTTCCTCGACTTTCTTTTCTTCTTCTACCTTCTCTTCATCCTCAAAACCTTCCCTTCAAATCACTACAGCTTCTTCCTCAGCTTGATCCAGAGTTCTCTTACGATCCCGTGAACGCGTATGCATACACACTCGCTAGAGTACCTGAAATAAGACATGGAAACAGATAATTAAATATGTTCGAGCCATTGAACTTTAACAACCACTGATGATAAACACATAAACTAAAAATTAACACCGAATTCCCCAGGAGCGGCGCCAAAAACTTGTTAGTCGCTAAACACGCGCTAAAATTCACGCAAGTATACGTGTTCGCAAGTAATATAGAATAACTTCTAGTTCGTTCCCACAGAGAATCAAGTTTGTAATTTCAGTCAATGTATCTATGCAACAATGGTATGGTTATTATTCAATGCTAAAATGATTAACAAATTGAGATTGTTTTTAACTAAACTTAAGCTAACAATTATAACTAAGAGAATAAGAATGGTTGAGTTAATATATATGACAAACATGGGATTCTAACTTCATTAAATACTTCATTCAATAGCCTTTTCGTTCTTAACCTTAGCATGTAATGGTGATGATACTAATCAGATAACACGAAACTGATAAATGCCAACTTTCGTTGCACGAATACCATACTACCAGACATCCATAAAAGAGATAGAAGCTGAATATACACCAATTATATTAAGACCCTATAGGTCTATAGAATTTGACAGCATAACGGTTTAATGCATAAATTATCTATCGTGATTACATAGGGCAAGTAAGATGGTTAAAATTACCTACGAATCATGCATAACAATAACACATGAACGTATGCTAGGATGGCAAGTTCTAAATCCTTAAATTCACTTTCACTTCATTAAGAATTAACACACTATCTTATAAGTTTGAGACGCTCATAAGATGAATAAGCACAACCAATCCTAGGTTATCATACAATCACCACACACTAAGGCATCGAAACAAATCAACTAAAAATCCATAAATAAATTTGCTAGAACCCCACGATAACGATTAGCCCATGATCGGACTCATCATCAACGTGGGTTTCGATGAAAGCATGGTATAATAAACGTAGTCTTTATAAACAATTAATAAACAAAGTACGAAACAAGAGTATAGGTTCATGAATAAGAAAACTAGCATCCAACGTTACAACTTAAATAAAGAATCACAAGTTTAACTAGATCTTCTTCGCCTTGGTTGAATTGTACTAAAACGGTCTTCTTACGCCTTCTCCTTGTGCTCTGGTATTTCTCCTCTTATGGAAAACCTCTTTATTTATGTATATATATGTTGTAGAATTGACCAGGGCTTCAAACTCTCAAAATCCTAGTAGAAACAGAATTCTACTACCCCGACATGGCGCGGGCGCGCTGAGCTTCTGATTTTTGGGCGCGGTCGCGCGCTGCTGACTTCCTGGATAAAATTCTGACTTCTTCTTTTCCTTGCTGATTTGAGTTGGTTTTCCATGAGCTTTTATTCCAACACCATTGTAACACCCAATTAGCACTAAAACCATGCTAATTCACTTGATTACCTGGAAAATTCCTGAAAATGCAAAAACACTAGAAAACACATTAAAACACCAATAACTTGAGTACAAATACACCAATTCAAAGCTTTACGGAGCGTAATAAAGTGTCATAAATTCCACTCAATATGTACCTTGACACTTTACTTCTAAAGCATCCCATATCTCTATTTTTGTTTTACATCCAATGACTCTATTGGACATAACACTATTAAGACTGATGTGCAGGATATGTCTAACCTTAGCATCCTTCATGATTGATGATATATCTTCAGGAGTGTAGTCCTTCATATCTTTGTCTATCATCTTTTCTGGTTCTCCTGCAATCGAAACAGCTACCTTCATTGGTTTATGAGGACCATCACAGATCCTGCTTAAGTATTCAGGATCTGTGGCTTCCAAACATATGGCCATCCTGACATTCCAGATTAGATATTCATGCACTTTCAGAATGGGCACCTTGATTGCTTCACACCTACTCATGTTTCTGCTTATCTGTGATGTAGCTGGGGGTTGTGGCTTCGGATCCAGATTTTGTGTTTCTTCTTCTCCTTTGTCTGACATGGTTTATCAATCTTCAGATCTTAAACTGTTTGTATGTTAACAGCAAGCTCTGATACCAATTGTTAGGCCTTTAATGAACTGTAGAGGGGGGTGAATACAGTTAATACGATTTACTAGACAAAGCTTTAACAGAATCAAACAGTTTTTATATAAATCTTCAAAAAACTAATTACACAAGTACTCTCTCGAAAGGATGAACAAATATCCTTGAGAGCTGCTAGGTTATGCGAAAGATATAACAATATCGCAATGCTTATAGCATGAACCTAAACTATGCTTTTATAGAGCACAACTACCAATGTATAAAGGATCCTATTCTATTAACAACAAGGAAATCTATACAATTGCTTCTGAGATTAAGTCCTCCACTGCCTTGAAATTCCTGTTTCCTTTTCCTCTTCAAAGAACAACTGATGTGACAAATACTGATCTCATCATCCGTTGACATCATCATCAGTTGAATACCAACATTCATTGATGTCATCATCATCCGTTGATGCTTATACTCATCATCTGTTGATGTTTGTAATCATTATCCGTTGATGCTTCTGATAGTTTATGTTTGATAACATCAATTGCTCCTAACAGGAACTTAACAGCTAGATGAATTTATAGTGATAAAAGATTTAATGTAAAGACATAAGTATTTTATCAAAAACTCACTTGATTTGTATTAAATCAAATTTGTTTGTGCTATAAATCTATGTTCTTGAAAATAAGAACTCAGGTACTTCTCTTGAGAGAATACAAGATTTTCTAGATCTGTTTTGTTACAACTAAACTAAGGATCTGTGACATGTTTTATAGATCAACATGCACAGTTTATAGAACTTGCACTAAAATAGACTACCAGAATTTCTAAAGCTCATTTGTTTATTTCTATTTTTAGTGCAACATATTTATGTAGAATCTATTAGGTTTGTGATCCTCCTTTGTCCAGTTCATCTTGGCCCTTGATCTTGCATTCTTCAAGCTGCATTTGTAGGCTTTCCAATTCAGTGACAGAATTGTTTGTTAACTGATAACCTTGGATCTTTAAGTTGTCTGTATTCTGAATTTTGAAGTTGTTAGTCGAGATCTTTTTATTGTGTAGAGATGTCACATATTGATAAGTAAAATAAATTATAGATATCTCTACTTCTTGATAAGTGTTATAACTTGTCGAGATCTCCAGTTCTCTATAAGTAGAATTACTTATCGATCTCTAGTTTTCTACATAAAGTTTTGACTTATCGATATCTCCAGTTCTCTACAAGTAGATTTCAGCTTGTCAATATCTCCAGTTCTCTACAAGTAGACTTTAACTTATAAAGATCTCCAGTTCTCTATATGGACTTTTTAACATGTCAATATCTCTAGTTCTCTACATGCATATTGACTTGTCGATATCTCTTGGGACTTCTCTACAAGCCATTTTTGACTTCTCGACATACATCTCTACATTCCTTGATTTGTGACTTGTCGATATCTGACTTAGATGTTTCAACTCCAAACTTCTACACTTTTCTCTAAGGCATGATCAGGATTGATCTCCTTCCAGAGTTTATTCCTTAACTTGATGGTTTTTTATAGAAAAATCCTCCAGTCTAATCTACTTATCATTTTACAGACTCGAAAAATACAAAATACAGAATACAATGAGATTATCATGCAACTTATCCTTAAGGTTGTCAAGGTGACTTAGTCTTGTTATCTATAGGCATGTAAAGGAAATATCTGCACATATTTTTAAAACACACTTTTTTAACTAAAAATACAAATGGTAAACTTTTATTCAAAAAAAAAATTAAAAAAATTAACGATAATATACAAAAGTAATCACCTTTTGTATAGAGTTTTTTTAAAGAAAAATTAATGATAAATTACAACTCTTGGACTTTATAAAATCACTCTAATAATTTATAAACATTTCATACTCTTGTGTGTTAGAAAATATATATTTGTAAATTTCCAACACAACAATTATCTTTTTAAAAAAAATGAAAATATATTTGTCTTTCTAAATTTTTTGATATTTTATATTTAAATTATGTTTTATCACTAACATTATTCCTACGTTATTTTCTTTTATTACGTTATTTTCTTTTTATTTTGATACGTGAAAAGTTAAAATACCACATATAGATAAATCTCGATAAATTAATACACTTGAAACCTGAAAAAAATATTAATTAATAAAATATTATTTAATCGATAAATTAATAATTTATTAATTTATATATTTTAAATTTATTAATTTACTAATATGTATGATTTTTAACATTTTTAAAAATATTTACAAATATATATGTCGAAAAAGTTATTGATTATCATGATGCATTGAATGGCAAAATTGTTATTTATTATGCTGAAAAAAATGAAGCAGTGACAGAATTGTTGGATGATGAATGAATATTTAGCAATTTTATAATTCTATTGGAAACAACGAGAAAAAAATGAACCGAAAGATGACAATATTAAGGTTAATCCAGTCTCAATAATTGATTTCTTTAGAAGACAAGGACATTAATACGTAGATAGTACACTACAACTCCTCCATAATACACTAAGAAATATACAAATGAAATTCATGGATAAAATACTTTCAATAGGTATCAGTTGCATTAAAGTTTATTTTAAAATAAATATTAGAATATATATATAATTTTAAAATAAGATGTAATTGTTAATTATATATTATATATGACCTATATATTTTAATAAAAATTATTATCTTATAAATTTAGTGAATTATTAATTTATATTAAAGGGTCCGAGTCGGGACTGCAGAAAATAATTAATTAGTCAAGGTTATTATTTTATCAAATATTAAATTATTGAGATTTAAGTGTACTGAAATATTCTATATCCATATTTTCAGTCGTAGTTATATGTCAAATAGAATGCTAAAATAACATTATGTATTATGTAATTTTACAAAATTATAAAGCATTTATTACCGATCTTTATTGAGAAAAGAAATATTCTAATTTTACAGTATATAAACTATGAGGCATATTCACAAGGCGCCGCTGAGTAATATTAAAATGAATTTTTAATAAAGCTTTTCTTTTAGCAGAATAATTGATGTATTTTAGTGCTCTATTTTTTATATTTCGCAGATAGTAAGTATTAAGCTGTAACATTGTGATTTTCAATTTAACAGATATTAAAAGAACTTATATTTAGTTATATTTTTTAATTTTCCAAAGTTTAAATTGCGAGGGGTCACCATAAACCGACGCCGGGTAATATTAAACTAATTTTTTATATTAAAGTTTTATATACAAAATTGCGGTTAGAGGAGTAATTGACAAAAAATGAGTTCAATTCATATGTTTAATGTTTAATTTGTTAAACATATCCTTGCAATATATCTAAAAAATATATTTGCGTAAATAATATTTATCAACTGAAATAATCGTGTAAATAACATTTATAAACTGAAAAAATTGTGAAATGAAACAGAAAACAATATCAACACCTCTCCCAATTGAATTAATCATATAGCGATAAAAAAATATTTAAATAGAATTGTAGAATTGAAATTATTGAAAAAGAAGAGAGATTGTCAAAAATAATGATGAATTGGTGGCCAGAATTTTCACCTTTTAAGAAAATATGACATTATTATGTTTGCTAAACAAATTGTATGAATAAATTAATGCTAATTAAAATGAGGATGAAAATGTTTTAATAAATAACTAGCTCTATAGTCTGTGGAATGCACAAGCATACTCTAGAATGTGCTATAAAACTGTTTTTTGCCGTAATTGTTGACGATATATTTTTGTTGTTACCTAATAAATGAATAATTTATTTGTTTATGCATATGAGCACGAGTGATTGAGATTTGTTTATGTTAGGCACAAAACACGCGCTAATAATTCACGCAAGTATACGTGTTCGCAAGTAATATAGAATAAATTCTAGTTCGTTCCCACAGAGACTCAGACTAATTATGTTCAATTAACACATACTCACCAATGTATGATTACTTCTCAATGTCAAGACAACAACACTTAGATTTGATTAACTAATTATTAACTAGAATTAACTACGAGAATTAAACACTTAATTGACACTTGAATTAATGATATTAAACACACATGAGATCATAACTTCATTACTACTTCCTTCAATAGTTATTGTTATTACCCTTAGCATATAACGGTGATGATATTAATCGAACAACACGAAACTGATAAAAGCCAACTTTCGTTGTACTAATACCATTCTACCAAACATCCATAATTAAGATAGAAGTTGAATAGGCATCAATTATGTTGAGACCCTATATGTCTACAGAATTTGACAACATAACGATTTAAGCACAAGTTATTCCTTATGATTACACAGGGCAAGTAAAACGGTTAGAGTTACCTACGAATCATGCATACACATACATGAACCTATGCTAGCATAGAAAGTTCTAAATCTCAAGATTCACTGTCACTTCACAAGAGATTAACAACCTATCTTATATGTTCGCGACACACATAAGACGAATAAGCGCAACCTATGCTAGATACCATACAATCATCACACACTAAGATATTAAATAACGAACTAAAGAATTCCATAGTAAATCCGTTACGATCCCATGATCACGATTAGCCCATGACAGAACTCATCGTCACCATGGGTTCATATAAAAACATGATAATAACACACAAGAATAACTAATAAAAATACTTATTAAAACCAGAGTACGTCACA
Source organism: Apium graveolens (assembly GCF_009905375.1). Taxonomy (NCBI): domain Eukaryota; kingdom Viridiplantae; phylum Streptophyta; class Magnoliopsida; order Apiales; family Apiaceae; genus Apium; species Apium graveolens. Next base: position 64,122,519 of record NC_133647.1, read on the forward strand.
AGAGTAATAAGATTCAAAGTAAAGAAAACTAGCATCCACTGATACAACGAATAAAAGAATCACAAGAAAACTATGTTTCCTCTTCTTCGTTGCGATGTGCTAAAATGGTCTTCTTCCTTCTCTCCTTGCTCCTTGATTGATACCACGATTTATCACATGTGAAACGTCTCTGAAAACTACTTATATAGAAGCCCCACAAGTCCCAGCTATATCAGAAGTCAGAAGTCCAACCGAAACATAACTCTAAAAATCAGTGTTTTAATTTACGACCCTGAGCGGCCGCCTAGCAATCCTGAGCGGGCGCCCAGCTTCCTGAGCGGCCGCCCAGCCAGGCTGAGCGGGCGCCCAGCACCTTGCTGGAAAAATGCTTATTTTGCTCCCGTTTTCTGCTGCGTTATGCTCCAACTTCCCACTTCCAATGCCAAGCACATACCTAGGCTTATTCCTGATGAAATCTCTCCATAAATGCAAGTAATACCCTGAAATGCATAAATACTAGAAAAACGCATCAAATACACAAAATACTTGATTTCAAGTCATCAATTCAAGCCATTATAGGACGTTATAAGTGGTATAAAATGCCACTTATCACACCCCCAAACTTAAAATGATGCTTGTCCTCAAGCGTCACAGACTCAAAAACAAAATAAAAACAGGCATGACTGCAATCTACATGAAATGCAGCGATCCCCCTCACAATGACTAAACCAACCAACTCATAACATCTTAACAAATGCAGTTAGGCGAATAAAGATCAATCAAATCATGCAAACTAACATACAACTAGAAACGTGGTGTGTGCGGATGCTTAACAGATATGCTTTGAAACTAGATCAATTATCATAACTCAACTATCCACAAGGAAATCACATGATTATACGAAGAATAAATTCTAGGCACAAAATGACTTATAACACTTCAAGATCACTGGAGCTTATTACGGAATCGTGTTTTTTATTCAACACAACAACAAATGCTTATTTGACCGTGCGATGAGTGAGGTCCACAAAAAACTTATGTAATGGCATCCATTTAGCGAGCGTTAGGTTAGCAGATCCCAGAATATAAAAGCCTTAGGTCACTAGGCACAAAGTCCCCTAAAAACTTAATAACTCGAATACCAAAGAGCCCACTCGTGATCAATTATGCATTAACTCTTTTTTTTATCTAAATTTTTTTTCTTTTTCTCTATATTTTTTTTCTCTCTTTTTTTTCAAATTTCTGAGCAAGTGCATTTCGATCTATCTTGCTCAACCCTAGACTACTCGCATAAAAATACGAGCCAGCTACTAGCCATTTGACGCCTAGCCACAATTAGCAATGAATTCCAATTTTTTACTCCAATTTTTCTTTTCATGCCTTTTATCATTAAGAACCTATCATAAATTCTAAGCATAATCAATAGATTAACCTCAAAAACATCAAACCATGACAACAATCTAGTCCTTAAGCATACTCTAAAACTTAGTGAAATTACAAGTGTTTCTAGCATGCATGTCAACCTACAAGACTCAATTATCACTCTAACGTTATCACTACACTTGCATCAATATCACAAATCAATCGGTAAAGCAACGTAAAAGGGACCATGGTATATGCATGAGCTAAATGACATGATAAATAAAGCTATAAAATAAAAATAAAACTATATGGCAAAAAATATGCAATTATATGAACTAAACTATCATGAATATGCAACTACATGACACACACACAAAAATATTCCTTAACTACCACCCCAAACTTAAAATCTTCACTGTCCCCAGTGAAGGTAGTAGAAAGGAACACAGGGTATACCTACTCGGAGAAATCATCATCATCACCCTCAGAGGGTGGAGTATCAGGAGGCGGATAAGCAGAGTCCTCACCAAAAACGGGCCACTGGATGTCAGCTCCAAGGCCTCTGAAAGCAGTCCCAAGTGCAAGGGTGAGCTCCTGAGCGAACCTACTCTACGACTCATACATCGCATCCATCCTTCTTGACAGCCTTCTATACTGGGCATCAGCCATCCCAGCACCCTCCTGAGCTCTAGAAGAGCCTGCCTCATCACGACCCGGCCTAGCCATGGTAGCACCAGCTGCTGGACGTCCTCCTGGAAGACGATAACCCAACCCATGCTCCTCAGGCTCTCCACCCGTCCACTCCTGCATCGCATTCAGAGTCGCTGAATCAATAGAAGCGGTCGACATCTGCAGCTGCTCGTGAGAAGGCCAATAAACTCCCACTTCTCGGCATAGCTTCGTGACAGTAGATGCATAAGGGATGTTCCTGTGCTTCGCTCCCCTCAAAAACTTCAAAATCCCTTGGTAGATGAACTCACCAAGGTCCACATAATACTCATCATTCAAAATACCCCATAACAACCTTACTCGCTCAACTGTAATCTCATGTGCATGTAAAGTAGGCAGAATATTAGCACAAATAAAGGCATTTCATGCACGGGCATACCTATTCATCGCCATTGCCGGAAAAGAACGATACTCGTTAGTTCCAGTCTTGAACTTCCAAAACGTGCCCGGCTGACAGAGAGTAGCATAAATCAAATCCAAATCAAAGTCCCCGGGGGTCTTCTCATTCCAATTCTCCTCCGTGGGCTTCCGCTGTCGCTGTCCAATCATACGACGAATCATTGCGGCCTGATAATCAACTGTAAGCCCACGAACAACAGTAAACCCATTCTTTTCAGCCTTTGCGTTCGCATAAAACTCGCAAACCACGCTCATCGGAACCGCCTCCGGTGACTCACAAAAAGAAATCCACCCCTTTTCAGCAATCATCGGCAACAACTCACCATCCCTCCCCGATGGTAAGAATCTACTCTCCTTCAAAATCGGCTTTAGCCAAAAGCCTAGTATATTCCTCCTCAGCAGCCCTATCACACAAACGAGGTCTCGCAGCAGTTCCCCTCGAAGAATCAGCAGTAGGAACGGTGATGCTGCTATCAATAGTTCGGGATCTCTTGGGTGCCATTAAAATTGAGAAAAAGTGTTTAAGAGTTGTGTTTTGAGTGTAGGAGAGAGTTTTAAAGTTGAAAGTATGTGGGAGTGTATATGGAGGAGTTGTATGTATATATAGGGTCAGAATTAGGGTTAAAAATTGAATAGGAGTGGGGTTGTGAGGAAAAAACGTGGGTTATGGGAAAAGAAATCGTGGGTTGTGGGTTGTATTTTTGTTTTTTGAATTTTTCTGATTTTTTTTTAATTTTTTGAAGGCAAAAAATTTTTCCAACAGTAGGGGGCTGAGCGGCCGCTCAACAAAGCTGTGCGGGCGCCCAGCATCCTGAGCGGCCGCCCAACAAAGCTGAGCGGGCGCCCAGAGGGTTTCTGGAAAATATTTTTTCTTGCCCAATTTTTCTGATTTTTTTGTGGTTTTGGATAGGTTACTAACTTCAAAGGGTTCCTATAGTCACAAATATTGGGTTGCCTCCCAAGAAGTGCTTTGTTTACGTCATTAGCTTAACGTAGAGTACGTCGATCAAGTTGACAATAAAACGGCACTAACCACTTCCCGGTTTGCCGTGTCCCCATAGTAATGCTTCAATCGCTAACCGTTAACCTTGAATGCTTGGCCCGGATCATTCTCAAAAATCTCCACCGCTCCATATGGAAACACAGTTTTGACAATAAAAGGTCCAGACCACCTTGATTTCAACTTTCCAGGAAAAAGTCGGAGACGAGAGTTAAATAAAAGAACTTGTTGCCCCGGCACAAATGACTTAGGATATAGCTTCCTGTCGTGCCACCTTTTCACTTTTTCCTTGTACATTTTATTGTTCTCGTACACTTGGAGTCGAAATTCATCAAGTTCATTTAACTGAAGCATTCGCTTCTTCCCAGCTGCATCTAAATCAAGGTTCAACTTCTTCAACGCCCAATAAGCCTTATGCTCAAGCTCCGCAGGTAAATGACATCCCTTACCATAAACAAGTTGAAACGGGGACATCCCAAGTGGAGTCTTGTATGTTATTCTATAAGCCCAAACAGCTTCATCGAGCTTTAAAGACCAATCCTTCCTTGACGGACAAACAACTTTCTCTAGAATGCCCTTGATCTCTCGATTAGACACTTCAGCTTGACCATTCATTTGCGGATGGTAGGCAGTAGCAACACGATGATTCACATTGTAGCGCTGCATCATAAAAGTGAACTTACGATTACAGAAATGCGACCCTTCATCACTTATGATTACTCGTGGCGTTCCAAACTTTGTGAAAATCTGCTTATGAAGAAAATTCAACACTACCTTTGCATCATTCGTCGGTAGAGCCTTGACTTCTACCCATTTTAAAACATAATCGACTGCCAGCAAGATGTATTGATTATGGAAGGACGAGACAAATGGTACCATGAAATCGGTTCCCCAAACATCAAAGACCTCGACTTCCAGCATCACATCTAACGACATCTCATCCTTCCTCGTACGATTCCCCACTCTTTGGCAACGATCACACCTTAAAATGAACTGATGTGCATCCTTAAACAAAGTAGGCCAGAAAAAAACCTGCTTGCAGAATACGAGCTGCTGTCTTTTCACCACCATAATGTCCACCATAAACTGTGGAATGGCAGTCTCGTAATATCCCCTCTGTCTCACAGAATGGGATACATCTCCTGATGATTTGGTCAGCTCCTTATTTAAACAAATATGGTTCATCCCACATGTACCACTTCACCTCATGCAGAAACTTCTTCTTTTGAGTTGTATTCATATTAGGAGGCATTATATTGCTGACAAGATAGTTCACAATATCTGTGAACCATGGCTCTTCCTCCTGAACTGCGAACAACTGCTCATCCGGAAAAGATTCGTTGATCAATGTCTTATCATGTGAAGTAGAATCGGGATTCTCCAATCTAGAGAGATAGTCAGCTACTAGATTCTCAATACCTTTTCGATCTTTGATCTCTAACTCAAATTCCTGTAGTAAGAGCACCCAACGAATAATTATAGGCTTCGAATCCTTCTTTGAGACCAAATAGCGAATGGCAGCATGATCAGTGAATACTGTCATCTTTGTCCCAAGCAGATAAGATTGAAATTTTTCGAAACCAAAGACTATAGCCAAGAGCTCCTTCTCAGTAGTGGTGTAGTTCATTTGAGCTCCATTTAGAGTCTTACTAGCATAGTAGACCATATAAAAAACATTATTCTTGCGCTGCCCAAGAACTGCTCCCACCGCATAATCACTCGCATCACACATCATCTCAAAAGGTACCGTACAATCAGGTGATGTAATAACTGGTGCAGTTACCAAACTCTTCTTGAGAGTCTCGAATGCTGTCAAGCATTCATCATCAAATTTGAAAGGCACATCCTTCTCGATCAAGTTGCACAACGGCTTAGATATCTTCGAGAAGTCCTTGATGAAACGCCGATAAAAACCCACATGACCAAGAAAACTACGGATTCCTTTCACAGAAATAGGTGGTGGAAGATTTTCAATGACTCCCACCTTGGCTTTGTCCACCTCAAGACCCTTGCTAGAGACTTTATGCCCAAGAATAATGCCTTCACGCACCATAAAGTGACATTTTTTCCAATTGAGCACCAAATTAGTTTCCACACACCATTTGAGCACTGCACGAAGATTATTCACACATTTATCATACGAATGTCCAAAGACGAAGAAGTCGTCCATGAACACTTCGACATTATTTCCAATCATATCAGAGAATATAGCCATCATACATCTCTGAAAAGTGGCTGGTGTACCACATAAGCCAAACGATACTCTGCGAAAAGCAAACGTGCCAAATGGACAAGTGAAGGTAGTCTTTTTTTGATCTTCTGGTGCAATACAAATCTGATTATATCCCGAATAGCCATCCAGAAGACAATAATACTCATGACCGGCCAACCTGTCAAGTATCTAATCAATAAATGGAAGAGGGAAGTGATCCTTTCTCGTGGCCATGTTTAACTTTCTGTAATCCATGCATACCCTCCATCATGTGATTGTTCGAGTGGGGATGAGCTCATTCTTCTCATTTGCTACCACAGTGATACCTCCTTTCTTAGGTAAACATTGCATGGGTTTCACCCAAGAACTGTTAGAAATAGGATATATGATTCCTGCATCTAGCCACTTCAGAATTTCTTTCTTCACCACTTCTTTCATGATAGGATTAAGTCGTCCCTATTGCTCAACAGTCGACTTACTACCTTCCTCTTGCAGAATTTTATGCATGTAGTACGAAGGACTGATCCCTTTTATATCTCCTATAGTCCACCCGATAGCCGATTTGAATTCTCTCAAGATCCTCAAGAGCTTGTCCTCCTCACTACCTAAAAGGTCAGATGCAATAATAACAGGTAAAGTAGATGCATCACCTAAAAAAGCATACCTCAAGTGTTCAGGCAATGGTTTAAGCTCCAAAGTAGGTGCTTCCTCAATAGATGGTTTGAGCTTTCCTTCAGCATTCTTGAGATCAGAAGTACCAAGAGATTCAAATGGCATGTCTAGCTTTCACCTCCAAGGAGAAGCATTTAGATATTGTAGTTGCTCATTGCCATCCTCATCATCACTGTCAAACTCCCCCACTAAGGCTTTCTCTAAGGCGTCAGACATTAGCATATGATCAAGTTCTGAAGTTACCGCAGAATCAATCAAATCCACCTCACTCCTCGTCTTCTGTATGGAATTTCATCGCCTTGAATACACTGAATGTCACATCCTGATCCTGCACCCTCATAGTAAGTTCACCTTTCTGCACATCTATCAAGGTACGGCTTGTAGCCAAGAAAGGTCTTCCCAAGATTATGGGAATCTTCTTATCTTTCTCGAAATCCAAAATGACAAAGTCTGCAGGGAAGAAGAGCTTATCCACCTTTACTAACACGTCTTCCACTATGCCTCGTGGATATGTAATAGAACAATCAGCCAATTGTAGAGACATGTAGGTGGGCTTTGGATCAGGCAAATTCAACTTTTTGAAGATAGACAACGACATCAGATTGATGCTTGCTCCCAAATCGCACAGGCATTTGTCAAAAGACAACTTGCCAATGGTGCAAGGAATGGTGAAGCTATCTGGATCTTTAAGCTTTGGAGGTAATTTTTGTTGTAGCACTGCACTGCACTCTTCCGTTAGCGCAACGGTCTCAAGGTCATCCAGTTTCACCTTCCTTGAAAGAATACTCTTCATGAATTTTGCATAACTAGGCATTTGCTCCAGAGCCTCAGCGAAAGGTATATTGATGTGAAGTTTCTTGAACACCTCCAGAAACTTACCGAGCTGCTTATCCAGCTTTTGTTGTTGCAATCTCTTAAGGAAAGGTGGTGGAGGATAGAGCTGTTTCTCCCCTGTATTACCCTCAGGAAGAGTGTGTTCAACAGTAGTCTTCCTTGGTTCCGCCACTTTCTCCTTTTGCTTCTCTTCATCAACAACTTCAGCTTCTCCGTCTTTTGCTTTTTCAGCATCAGCAACTTTTCCAGACCTTAAAGTAATAGCTTTGACTTGCTCTTTAGCTTCCTTCCTGCCAGAAACTTCAGTATCGCTGGGAAGTGTGCCAGGTTGATGGTTGAGCACTGCATTGGCTATTTGACTGATTTGATTTTCCAAGGTCTTGATAGAAACAGCCTGACTTTTGCACAATAGCTTGAGCTCCTCGAAATCAGCACTAGAAGGTGGAGCAGCACCTCCTCGTTGAGGATATGATTGCCTTTGAGCATAATGATGTGGTTGCTGAAATCCAGGTGGATTAAACTGTTTACTCATGCCTTGCTGATATGGTTGCTGAATAGCATTCTGAGTATTGCTCCAGCTGAAATTGGGATGATTTCTGTTGTTAGGATGATAGGTAGCTGGCACAGGCTGCTGCGGTCGCTGATAATTGTTCACATACTGAACAGATTCATTGATAAGAGAACACTGATTCGTAGCATGAGAACCTACACAAAACTCACAGACCATACCTATCTGATTGAGTCCATAGGTGGCTAAAGAATCGACCTTCAAAGACAGCGCTTAGAGCTGCGCTGCAATAGCTGTAGCTGCATCGACTTCCAGAATACATGCTACCCTCCCAGGGATCATCCTTTGAGTTGGGTTTTGATGCTCATTTACAGCTATAGTGCTGCTGCATCGAGCATTCGACGAGATTGGGCCCCCAAACCATTATAGAAACCAGTGATCACCATCCAGTCAGGCATACCATGATGTGGACACTTTCTCAACATCTCCTTATAGCGCTCCCAAGCTTCGCACATAGATTCTGTTGGTTGTTGCGCAAACTGAGTAAGAGCACTCCTCATAGTTGTAATCTTTGCCATTTGATAGAACTTCACTAGAAACTTTTGCGCAAGATCATGCCAAGTAGTGATGGACCCAGCTGGTTCAGAATGTAACCAGTCATTAGCTTTATCCCTCAAAGAGAATAGGAAAAGCCTCAGCTTGATAGCCTCATCAGTCACACCATTATATTTGAAAGTACTACAGATCTCGACAAAATTCCTGATGTGCATGTTGGGGTCTTCAGTCGCACCACCTCCGAAAAACAGAATTTTGCACCATCTGAATAGTGCCCGGCTTGATTTCAAAAGTGTAAACCTGAATAGCCGGTGAAGGATGCTTGACTGAATGTCATCAATTTTAGGCCGAGAAAAGTCCATAAGAGCTGGATCTGCCGGAACTATACGATCACCAATGATTATCGGTTCTTTCTTCTCACTCTCTTTATCCGAATCTTCAAAATCTATCTTCTCGGGAATATCAAGAACTAAGTCTGTCTCCTCAGCCATATCTAAAGTCCTCTCGCGAGTACGAGAACGTGTTTGCATAAATGCTCGCTAAAGTACCTGAAACACAACCGGAAACAATAAGTAACACGTCTTAATCAATGAGTCCTAATGACCACTGATGGTAAGTACATAAACTACACAAATACGCCGAGTCCCCGGCAGCGGCGCCAAAAACTTGTTAGGCATAAAACACGCGCTAATAATTCATACAAGTATACACGTTCGCAAGTAATATAGAATAAATTCTAGTTCATTCCCACAAAGACTCAGACTAATTATGTTCAATTAACACTTACTCACCAATGTATGATTACTTCTCAATGTCAAGACAATAACACTTAGATTTGATTAACTAATTATTAACTACAATTAACTACGAGAATTAAACACTTAATTGATACTTGACTTGACGATATTAAACACACATGAGATCATAACTTCATTACTACTTCTTTCAATAGTTATTGTTATTACCCTTAGAATGTAACGGTGATGATATTAATCGAACAACACGAAACTGATAAAAGCCAACTTTTGTTGTACTAATACCATTCTACCAAACATCCACAATTAAGATAGAAGTTGAATAGGCATCAATTATATTGAGACCCTATATGTCTACGGAATTTGACAACATAACAATTTAAGCACAAGTTATTCCTTATGATTACACAGGGCAAGTAAAACGGTTAGAGTTACCTACGAATCATGCATACACATACATGAACCTATGCTAGCATGGCAAGTTCTAAATCTCAAGAATCACTGTCTCTTCACAAGAGATTAACAACCTATCTTATATGTTCGCGACGCACATAAGACGAATAAGCGCAATCTATGCTAGATATCATACAATCATCACACACTAAGATATTAAACAACGAACTAAAGAATTCTATAGTAAATCCGTTACAATCCCATGATCACGATTAGCCCATGACAGAACTCATCGTCAACATGGGTTCATATGAAAACATGATAATAACAGACAAGAATAACTAATAAAAATACTTATTAAAACCAGAGTACGTCACAAGAGTAATAAGGTTCAAAGTAAAGAAAACTAGCATCCACTGATACAACGAATAAAAGAATCACAAGAAAACTATAATTCCTCTTCTTCGTTGTGATGTGCTCAAACGGTCTTCCTCCTTCTCTCATTGCTCCTTGATTGATACCACGATTCATCACATGTGAAACGTCTCTGAAAACTACTTATATAGAAGCCCCACAAGTCCCAGCTATCTCAGAAGTCCAACATAAACATAACTCTAAAAATCAGTGTTTTAATTTTCGACCCTGAGCGGCCGCCCAGCAATCCTAAGCGGGCGCCCAGCTTCCTGAGCGGCCGCCCAGCCAGGCTGAGCGGCCACCCAGCACCTTACTGGAAAAATGCTTATTTTGCTCCCGTTTTCTGCTGCGTTCTGCTCCTAACTTCCCACTTCCAATGTCAAGCACATACCTAGGCTTATTCCTGATAAAATCTCTCCACAAATGCAAGTAATACCCTGAAATGCATAAACACTAGAAAAACGCATAAAATACACAAAATACTTGATTTCAAGTCATCAATTCAAGCCATTATAGGACGTTCTAAGTGGTATAAAATGCCACTTATCAGTTTGCAATGGTGAATTTACAGGAAGTAATAAATTATGTTAGTAAACATTTTTTCCCATTTAAAAATTAAATGATATTTGTAATATTTTAAAGCTTAGAAAGTAAAATAAATACAAGTGATTATGTGTTCCTGATGTATATCAATCACTCTAAATATAAAATTATTATTTTTTTTATTTATTTAATATGTTTATGTGTTATAAATGTGATTGATAAGTCATACTACATAGGTAATTGACGTTAGCATTATAAGTTTACTTACTGAATGACACATGAAACTCTCCGTCCCAATAACTTTCTATTTTGGGATGTTCCAACAGATTGTTAACATTTCCTAAAATAACATATTATTTTTATTGTGGCTCCAAAATATACCCCTGTTTTGTTAATTTTTCTTCAACATAATTCATTTTTTCAATCTCTTTGTCTAGCAATGATGTTAACAACCTATGTGACGGTGGGAGTATATGTTATATGTCATAGAATGACTAATAGTGAAGTATAAATCATACATATCTATATAAATAGTTTGATTTATTTTTTATTTCATTGAATTTAATATAATATTTCGCCATTTCATGACGAGATTAGATTGATTACAAATAAGAATATACGAGTATGTATTTGTGTGTCTCTGTATTTATATATATATATATATATTGTATCTATGTATGCACATATTAATTATACAACAATTGATTAATTTTAATAAATGAATAATGACGAGGTGAATTAAAAATTATATAGATATTAATGTAGGGGTATAATTGTCATATGAATTAATTTGCTCAACAAACTACCTTAACGATGTTAACAACTTATGGGACAGTGGGATTATATGATATATATCACATAAGTATTAATAGTGAAGTATAAATCATACATATGTGTATAAATAGTTTATTTTATATTTTAGTTATATATTTTAATATAATATCTGGCCATTTCATTGTGTTGGAGTATGATGTTAAATTGATGATAAATAAGAATATATTAGTATGTATCTATGTATTTATGTGTGTATATGTGAGTATGTGTACGTATGTAAGTGTGCATGCATGTATATATGTATGTATGTATTATTGTATGTATGTATGTGTTATGGGTAAAAAACTAGGGCATATTTAATGTTAGGGTTTGCGAGTTTCGAGGCTCTATTTGACTGTTCTCGTGCTTCGTGACTCAATCTGCCTTCACAAGATGCCCATGTACCTTGTTGTATGCTAAGGATCAAGTCAAAAAATGTAGTTCTGAACTTCTGATATGTGGGGCGAGGCCCCTTATATAGGCATGGGATGCATTTGAATTGGATTAGGGTTGGGAGACTTGGTGGACAAGTCTCAGATTTAGAGTGGACTTTGGAATCCTATAATGCAGGAAATTGCTTCCTTGTCCCATGGGGTTTCTTGAAGGTTAATCTCCAAGGAATTGTATCCTTACGTGGATTTCATTTATCAGCTGATTTTACCCATATTAATTAATTACGAAATTAATCAAAATTCAGGTTAAAATGGGCTTTATCGAATAGCCCAAAGTGGGCATAATTAATGCGATATTAATTGCACAACCAGGGTTTACTTTACTCCCTATCATTTGCCACCCAACTTCTGGGAAATCGCAAAAGATTTCGCTGAAGTTAAGTTCATTTGTTCCCTCTTAGGGTATCGTTTTTAACGCAAAGTATGGAGGGACCTACATATTTACAACGATTTGCTTTGTTCGAAGCTTCGGGATATTTTTTGGAATTTCCATATTTATTTACTGGAATTTCCTTGATTTTTTGGATTTTTTCTTGATTTTCCTGAAATTTCCCCTAATTTTCAGGAATTTTCCTTGATTTTCAGGATTTTTTATAACTTCGACCAGGATTCTCCCTTAATCGACCAGGATTCCGGGTGGATTTCGACCAGGATTCTGGTCGATCTTTGACCAATTTTGCCCCTCTGATCGAAGAGAATTTCGACAAGGATTCCACCTTAATCGACCAGGAATCCTGGTCAATTTTTGACCAATCTTGCCCCCTGATCAAAGAGAATTTCGACCAGGATTCTCCCTTAACCGACCAGGACTCTGATCGATATTTAACCAAACTTGCCCCCAAATTGAAGAGAATTTCGACCAGGATTCTCCCTTAATCGACCAAGACTCTGATCGATCTTCGGGTTTCTTTACCATCCATGTCGAATGAAAATTCGACCAGGATTTCTCTCTTAATCGATCAGGACTCTAATCGATCTTTTGTCCTTTTCACCATCCATGTTGAACGAAAATTCGACTAGGATTTCTCCCTTAATTGATCAGGACTCTGATCGATCTTTTGTCATTTTCACCATCCATGTCGAAAGGAAATTTGACCAGGATTTCTCCCTTAATTGATCAGGACTCTGATCGATCTTTTGGCTTTTTCGCCATTCATGTCGAATGAAAATTCGACCAGGATTTCTCCCTTAATCGATTAAAATTCTGATTGGTCTTTAGGATTTTATTGTCGTCTTGTTTGTCCTTGGAACTTGAAAGGCATATATCATAGCCTATTCGTTTATTCGAGGATTTAACTCAACTCAAATAAGAATGTAATAAGTAAATAGTGGATCTATCGTCAGAGAGATCTCAGAAAGTAACATCTGTCAAAGGGTTAAGAAACATTATTCATCTACAGACTTGAAGACTTAATTCACTGGAAGAAGCTCAAGAAATTGATCAAGCCTCAGTGATATAAATCAAGATTGTGGATTTAATCAAGTGACAGAGATCTCGTCAGGGTATCAATTAATTACAAGGATTTAATCTGAAGAAAATCAAGAGTATCAAGGTCAAGGCTTGAAGAAACGTCACGCAAGTTAGTCACTCATGAACCAAATAGTACATCGAGTGTCAACATTGAAGTGGTGGAATTGATTCATATTTGACAGTGATTTTCAGAAGATTTTCAAAAGAATGGTTGATGTTCAAGAGTAGTATTAATTCTCTATTAATTAATTAAGTCATTTAATTTAATTAAGAGAATAAATTAAATCTGCAAAGATTAATTTATTGATTAATTGAATTAGTTGGTTAATTAATTCTGAATTAATATTATGCATTTTTCAGAAATGATTTTGGATTTATATTCAAAAAGAAAAATCAGCAAATCGGATTTGAACTGGTATGACAATTGGATTGTCATACCGAAAGTCCTACCAAGTCTTTCTGGATAGTTCTACCAAGTCATTCTATTGTCCTACCGATAGTCTTTCCAAGTCAAGTAATTGTCCTACTGAAAGTTCTATCAGCTCAAATGATTGTCTTGCTAGTTCATTTTGGATTGTCTTGCCGAATGTCATGCTGATTCAATTCGAGTGATCTGTTTACTTAAATCAACAGAAGCAGATCATTTTCATAATCATCAACATACAGAACACACAAGTCAAGAGAAAAAAGCAGAAAACAAAGGCACAACATTTCATTTTTCATCTGCTTTATTCAAGATCAAAATTCTAGATTGTAAAGTTAAATCCAATCCACTAGAATTATTTATCTTGTTCTTGTGTAACAATCTAGCGGATTAAAATCCCTAGAACTTAATCTCAAATCGCATTTAGCATTTGATCTTTTAATTGCAAAAATAGAAAAAGTTCATGTCGAATTTATTCTAGATTTGTAATAATTGATTTGAGATTAATCCCTTGTAACCGATACCGTAGTTGTAACACCTTTCAAGTTTAATAAAAGTTTTATTTAACTTGAATTTTGTTTCACCTTTTTATTCCGCATTTTATTCGATTAAATGGTATTGTTTGCATTCAACCCCCCCTTCTACAAACAATTGGGACCTAACAATTGGTATCAGAGCCTTCTGATTAACGTACAAATCTAGATCCTAGACTTTTGTGTTTCTTTCACTTCTTGAATTTTTTATTCACTCAAAAAAAAATTCATAATGACTACACAAAAAGTTGGAACCGTTAAAATTCCACTTTTTGATAAAGAAAATTATGTTATGTGGAAAAAGAAGATGCTACTGTTTTTACAAGTTGCTAATCCCAAATATTTGCAAGTGTTAAAGAAGGGTCCAAAAATTCCTATGGTTATTGAACCAGAGGTAATAGAAAATGATGTGGTGATCACCAAAGCGAGAACTTATGTGAAAGATCCTGAGGATTTCTCTCCTGCTGAAATAGAAGAAGCCTCCCTGGATGCTAGCCTTTAATTAATTTTAGTAGATTCCCTTAATCCCTTGATGAATAGACATGTGATGAATTGTAAAGATTCCAAACATATATGGGAAACTATTGAGATTATTAATGAAGGCACAGAGGAAGTTAGGGAGAACAAGCTAGAAATCCTAACCTCTGAGTATGAATACTTTAAATCCAATCCAGGAGAAGGAATCACTGAAGTGTTTGAGAGGTACAATGCATTGATCAACAACCTGAACATTAATGGTAAATACTATTCCATCAGGGAGGTCAACAAAAAGTTCCTTTTAACACAGCCAACTCATCTCGAACATAGAATCACTGCCATAAGAGAAGCAAGAGATCTGAGTGAGATTTCTTTGGAAAGGCTCTATGGTGTGTTAAAGACTTATGAGTTGGAGCAGATTCAGCAGAAGGAAGTTTACGGGAAAGGAAGAGTGGTCAGCACGTCTACTGCTCTAGTAGCTGATGAACAACAACAACAACCACAATATCAACAACAATCTCAACAGTCAGAAAGAATGGTACAGTCTTCCAAGGTTGAAGATAATGTGATAGTAGCAGAATTTGATCCTCCTACTACAAATCAATCAGGAGATGATTTTTATTCCTTGGAAGAACTGGAGCAATTGGAGGATGAGTCAATGGCCCTGATTGTCAAGAGATTCTCAAATGTCAGATTCAAAAGGAATCCCAAGTTCAAGTACAAGTCCAACTACAACAGATTCCAGAAAGGTGGATCTTCATCCTCTAACACCAGCAGTGGTGGGTATAAAACAGGGATGGTTGATCGAAGCACCATTCGATGCTTCAACTGCAATGAGTTGGGACACTTTACCACAGAATGTAGGAAGCCAAAACAAGCAAGGAAGAACTCTTACGATTCTAATCAAAAGAGTAAATCTGAAAGGGCTTACCTGGCAAAGGGAAGAAGCTGGGATGATACTGACAGTGAAGATGAAGAAGTTGGGAATCTTGCTCTCATGGCTAGTGATGCAAACACCTCATCGTCAAGAAAAGAGGGCATTAAATAGGTACAACCGGTAGTGTGGATTCTTGACAGCGGATCGTCAAGACATATGACCGGAGATAGAGCCCTGCTATCAAATGTGGTTGAGAAAGCTGGCCCAGTGGTTACCTTTGGAGATAACAGCAAAGGTTTAACGGAGGGATATGGCTGTTTGCTAGCTGGAAATGTTATCATTGAAAATGTGTATGTTGTGCAAGGACTTGAACACAATCTGCTTAGCATTAGTCAGTTCTGTGACAACGGCTACAATGTTTTATTCGACAAGCTGAAGTGTCAGATTCTGCACAAGAAAAGTGAAAAACCCTCTTTAATGGGAATCCGGAAAGGAAATCTGTTCGTAGCTGACATGAACTCTGGAAGCAATCCTGAAGTCAATTGCTTATATGCAAAGGCATCGTCAGATGAGAGTTGGCTATGGCACAAGAGACTTTCTCATCTCAATTTCAAAATAATGAATTCTCTTGTAAAAAAAGAATTGGTAAGAGGTCTGCCTCAACTGGAATTCTCTCCAGAAGGACTATGTGAGGCTTGCCTGAAAGGAAAGTCAAAGAAAGCAAGTCACAGAGGCACTGACATATCTTCCATAACTGGTGTTCTGCAATTATTGCACATGGATTTATTTGGACCAATTAATGTCCTTTCGATGTCAAAGAAGTGTTACTGTCTTGTGATAGTTGATGACTATTCCAAGTATACGTGGGTTTTATTTCTTCACTCTAAGGATGAAACACCACAAGTTGTGATTGATCATATCAAGATGATTGAGTTAGATTCTAACGTCCCTGTTAGAGCAATAAGGTCAGATAATGGAACAGAATTCAAGAATTCACTTCTCAATGGATTCTGTACAGAGAAAGGGATTACCAGACAATTTTTAGCTCCTAGAACCCCTCAGCAAAATGGAGTGGTAGAAAGGAAGAATCGTACATTGATTGAAGCTGCAAGAATGATGTTAAGTGAATCAGGTCTTCCAATGTACTTTTGGGCTGAAGCTGTCAATACTGCATGTTATACTCAGAATCAAACTCTAATCAACAAAGACTTCATGAAAACTCCTTATGAGATTTTGAATGAACAGAAACCTTCTATCAAATACTTTCATGTATTTGGTGCCAGATGCTTCGTGCTCAAGGATGGAGATGATCGTCGTGGTAAATTCGAGGCAAAGGCATATGAGGGTATTTTTGTTGGATATGGAAGAAGATCATACAGAGTGTATATCATTGATCAACATAAAGTAACTGAAAGTGTCAATGTTACATTTGATGACACTAAACTCCCTAGTATCCAAACTGAAGATCCTTCTGAGAAACTGAAATTTGATGATATGTCAGATTCAGAATCAGAACATGGTAAAGAACCTGAGGTTGTTGCTGGTGAAGAACCTGCTAATCATGATGATACTCAAGGTAATAGTGATGGAAACTTTGGCAACAATGGAGATACCACTGCTACTGACGGAGAATCTTCAAGTCATCATGGTAACAACTCAGGGGGAGATGCTGAAGGATCATCTAGTAGGACACAACATCCAAATGAATTTCAAGGCGAATCATCAAGATCAAATCTTCCAAGACAGACTGTCTGGAATAAAGCTCATCCTTTTGAGTTGATTATTGGTGATCCAGATGTTGGAGTCAGAACTAGACGTGCTACTCAAAATAAGTGTCTGTTCTCAGGATTTCTTTCTGAGATGGAACCTAAGAAGATTGAAGAAGCACTAACTGATCCAGATTGGGTGATTGCTATGCAAGATGAACTCAATCAGTTTGAAAGACAACAAGTCTGGAAACTGGTACCTAGACCTACACACAAGAAAGTTGTTGGTACTAGGTGGGTATTCAGGAATAAACTAGATGAAGATGGTGTGGTTACAAGAAACAAGGCAAGACTAGTAGCAAAAGGGTATTCTCAAGCTGAAGGCATTGATTATGATGAAACCTATGCTCCAGTGGCTAGACTTGAGGCCATCAGGATATTTCTGGCATTCGCAGCATTCTCAAACTTTAAAGTTTATCAAATGGATGTCAAGAGCGCCTTTCTGAATGGAAAGCTGGATGAAGAGGTATATGTAGAGCAACCTCCTGGTTTTGAAGATCCAGATCATTTGGATTTTGTCTTCTTTCTTTTCAAGGCTATCTATGGGCTCAAACAGTCTCCAAGAAAATGGTATGACACTCTCTCTGAATTTCTTATTGAAAATAGCTTTATTAGAGGTGTCATAAACAAAACTCTTTTTTCTAAAAAACATAAGAATGATACTATATTAGTCCAAGTCTATGTGGATGATATAATATTTGGGTCTACTAATGATAATCTCTGTAAGAGATTTGCTAAGTTAATGCACAACAAGTTTGAAATGAGCATGATGGGAGAGCTGAAGTTCTTTCTTGGATTACAAGTAAATCAAAGGTTAGATGGAACATTTATTTGTCAATCCAAGTATCTCAAGGAACTCCTCAAAAAGTACAATCTAGAGGATTCTGCATCAGCAAGGACTCCATCAACTACAGATGTCAAGCTTGGACCATGTGAAAACTCCATTAAGGTAGATGTCACAAGCTACAGAGGTATGATTGGCTCGTTACTCTATCTTACTGCAAGTAGACCAGATATTATGTATGCTACATGCTTATGTGCAAGGTTCCAAGCGGATCCTAGAGATATTCATCTCGTTGCTGTTAAACGAATCTTAAGATATCTTAAGGGAACACCAAATCTAGGTATTTGGTACCCTAAAGAATCTGGTTTTAACCTTGTTGGATATACAGATTCAGATTACGCAGGAAGTGTTGTTGATAGGAAAAGCACCTCAGGGAGTTGTCAATTCCTAGGAAGCAGGCTAGTCTCATGGTACAGCAAGAAACAGCAAACAGTTTCCAACTCAACGGCCGAGGCTGAATATATTACTGCTGGAAGCTGCTGTGCTCAGATCTTGTGGATTAGGAACCAGCTACGAGACTATGGCTCTGTATTAAACAAAATTCCTATTTTATGTGACAATACAAGTGCAATAGCCATCACCAACAACCCTGTGCAGCACTCGAGGACAAAGCACATTGACATCATGTATCATTTTATTAGAGAGCACGTCATGAATGGTACTGTTGAACTATTTCTTGTTCCAACAGAAGATTAAATAGCAGATATTTTCACTAAACCACTTGATGAATCCACATTTACCAGATTAGTTGGTAAATTGGGCATGTTGAATAGTTTTAGTGATTAATTTAGTTAATATCTGAAATCTGCTCTTGAATGAATTTACAAATGAATTTTTCATAAATGAAAAATTCATTTGCAAATTTATTTTATCATTTTATCATATTTCTTGATTAATTCTATGTAATTTATATTATCTTATCTGTTTTATTTACTCGACTTGTTAACTTCAAATATCTCAGAATATTTTATTTTCTCTAAAAATATTTTTCTATGAATTTTATTTGCTAAAATTCAACAGAAATCTATTTTTGGAATAAAAATAATTAATTCTGAAATATTGTCTTTGTTTTTATAAATATTTTCTGTAATAATATATAATTGTCTTTCTACTGGAATGACAATCGGCAAGACAATTAAAATTGTCTTGCTGAAAATCATTTCAGTACACATATATATATAAATCTGTTATACTAATTTTGCTTATAATTGTTTTATTTCCAGAATGACAATCGGCAAGACAATTGAAATTGTCTTGCTGAAAGTCATTTCAGTATATAATTGTGTTTTATTTTATTATCAGTATAGTTTTATACTGGCAAGACAATCGGTATGACTATCAATTGTCTTGCCAGTTATAAACCTTATTTATTAATAATTTTCCGTTTATTTTATACTGATATGACAATCGGTATGACTATCAGATTGTCATACCAGTTATATATATTTAGTGTTTATTAATTTTATTTCAATTAATTTTATGTCTTTAAGCTGGTGTGACAATCGGTATGACAATCCGATTATCATACCAGTTATACTACTTAACTTTTTTTTTGTGTTTGTTTTGTTTCATAACTCATTCACTACAATTTTTCAAAAAAAAAATATTTTCAACAGTTTTTTTTCTCTCTTCTCTCTCTTCGATCAAAAACAAATTCAACTGCCTTTGATCTCCTTTGCTCGAGTTTTTACTCAGCAATCTAAATCATCACTCCTGTGATATATACTTACATATATATACATATAGGAGTGCTGCCAAAATTGTTTTTCAAATTTTTTTTTAATCATTGTGTTTGTTGATTTTGGGTATTTTTGATTTAAATTTTAATTTCTGTTTTGTGTCTTTTGGCTTTTCAAATCTGCGTTTGTGAGTTAAGAATATTAACGAGATACATTTCTGTCTAAATTTTTCGATTATAATTAATTTAATTCAAATTATTAAATTAATTTAATTAATTCGAATTTTCTTAATATTATTCTTAAAATTCTGAAAGTGTGTGTCTTATTATTATTTTAAATGGCTCTCAATTTCCAAATTGTCGCGCATAATCAGGTTGGTTATTTTAATCCGGAAAAATGTGATGTGGAAAAATTTAAGCCTTGGATTAGATTTTTAAATGACCATTTGATTGTTAGCTCTGCTATTAAATCAAATGTGATTTTAAATATCGATCTGCTTAGACTGATTTGCACAACCTCTACTGTGGCCGATGATTCAAAATCTTTTTCATTCACCGTGGCAAACACACAGTATGTGGTTGATGAAACAGTAGTCAATCAAGCGTTAAATTTTCCATTGGACAATTTCTGTAATTTACCCTCTGAAAATGATATCACAAACTTTTTCCATGCTATTCACTATCAGGGGGTGATCAACTTAACCAAACTTTCTAAATCCAATTTGGTGTCTGAATGGGATATTTTCTTCGATACACTTTCTAAAGAGTTTGCCAACTGCACTAAATCCAACTTTCACAACATCACTTCCACTCTGCAGTATATTGGTCTTGCGGTTGTTTTCAATCAAAGGATCAATTTTGGCAAACTACTTTTTCCCATTCTCTTGAGACGTCTCACTTCTGCTTTACGTGATCATTCTACAAATCGTAGGGTATCATGTTACTATGCTCGTTTTCTCATGCTTATAGCAGATCATCTTCTCACACCTGAACACAAAGCCCTTTTTGCTAACTCTGCAGTAACCGAACCCCCTCCAGTAAGCAAAAAGATTTACACCCGCCAAGACACAACCTTCAAATTCATGCAAGTTCCAGTACTTGTATCTGCTTTTATGGCCACTTATATTCCCTTACCTATTTTCAATCTTCCCGGTCATGAACAGCAACCTCAACCTCCAGTGGTTCAAGCCACCCAGGCTCCTCCAACATCAGATGCTCTTCCATTACAGGTAGTAATTCCTCACTCTCACTCCATTCCTACTTCTGTTGAAAGACCCCCAATGGTCGATAGGACTGGCCATGAAGTTGTAGAACCACAGCTTCAATCCCAGGTCATAGAGCCAAACACAGAGTCACAACCTATCTCAACCTCTCCCCCACTGACTAAAATGTTACCCAGAAGATTAATAGGAAGTAGTGCATTGTTAAATGTGAGTGAACCCTCAGCTCTGCCTCCTCCAAAGAAAAGAAGAACTTATACTGAGGCATCTGAAAGCCCATCCTTGTCCTCCCAACAGGACATGGACTTTGAAATGGCCGATGAACAGTTACTAGAGACATTCTCTCAACAGGATGAATCTATTGAAATTCGCCATAGGGTCATGGCATCTTGTACTGAGTCAAGCACAATTTCATTACTCACAATGGAACCATACATATCCACAGATGATACTCAGGACACAGAGCGAGGAGTGCACATAGAGTCTGTTACAGTGCCTGCCATAGTTACGGCAGAAGAGCAGTCACATGCTTCTGAGGGAAAATCTGACTCTCAGCCACCTTTAATAGAGTCATTTTCTCCCCTCCCAGATCAAACACCTCTGGCTCCCTCACGGGATTCTCCACTCGCAGATTTATCTGGAGAAAGTGGAGGGCAACTCGGTCAATCTATCCCTGAAGCAATTCAGACATCTATTTCACATGAAATGATAGGTTTGACTGAGGATCGGGACTCGCGAATTCCCATTGCACCACCACTGACCTCTCTTGAAGAGGCTAGGGTGATTTTAACTGCAGGTACAAAAGAACAGCAACAGGAAGACTCCTCACGAGCAATTATATTGAGAGAAACACAAGCACGTGAGGTGAGTGAACCAAACACGAGTGAAATTCAGGTGAGAGCACACACAGACACAGATACTGAAAACCTGTTAGCTCAAATTGCTGCTCTAAAACAAGAACTTGCTAAAAGCCAAGCTGAGGCTCAAGCATTCAAAGCACAAGTGGTTGAACGGTCTTCTTCTTCCACCTCTGTCAACAATCAGCTGGCACTCATAAGAAATGATATCTCAGATCTCTAGAACACTGTCACACCAAAGCTCAATTCCATTCAGGAAACTCCAACTTTATCATCTGATGACATTTCTAACTTCTGCTCTCTACATACAAGGATGACTTCTCTTGAAGATTTGGTTGAAATGAATCATTCACTGGATTCCTCCAGATTTCTGAAGATAGAGACAGGTATGGAACATCTGAATGAAGGGATGAAGCACCTGTACTACATGATCAAAAATTCTCACTGTCCCAATGAAGAACAAAGGACTTACTTTGAAGGGCCGTCTGGTGGAGGCTCAGGCTCGGGAGGTGATGGAGGTCATGGAGGATCTAAGGGAAAGTCCATAGAGGATCCCTCAACTAAGGGGGAGAAGAAAGGGAGTATTGGAAAGGGGAAAGAAAAAGATACCTCTGCTGGAGATAAAGGAAAGGCTGATGATGTCTACTACAGTGGAGAACAGGATGACTTTGATATTTTTGACATTCCCACTGAACCAGTCTTGGAAGATAAAGATGGTTTATTTGAAGCTGAAGAGGAAAGTGATTTTGGAGAATGGGAAGAGGAAGCTACAGTGGATCCTATCTTTGAGAAAGAGTTTCAGCAGCAGTAGTCAGAGATGAAAAGAAAAGAAGCTGAACTCAAAAAGGTCTCCCAGATCATTGACATGAAGAAAGACATTCAAAGAACAGAAACTCTTCAAAAGCAACGTCTTCATGACATTAAGGCTCAAGAAAGGAGAAGAGATGTCAGACTGAAGATTGGTGAAAAATGGGATGAAGCTAGGAGAGTACTTGATATGCCTCAACTGAGCACTAACAATGATAGGCAGTTCCTACATCTTCTTGACAAGCTGGAAATCTCAAATCCTAACAATGACATGTACATGAATGCTATCAAGACTGAAGTCTCAAGGATCACAGCTGCTTTTGATAGATCCCTAAATGAGATGAGCATTTTTGTATATTATCAGAGTGAAGGATCTTTCAAGGTGTCACTTCATCTGTTTGAGAATCGTTCTTTGTCAGAGATTTGGGTTTTTCTCAACAAGGTAAAAAGAAGCTCAGAATTGAATGAAGTTCTTCGAGAAAGGCTTAAAGAGTTTGCCAGTAGGGCTAGTCCTCAAGTGGTCAACAATCCTCATCAGGTGAGATTCTTTAAGCCTGATTGTCTTCAAATCTGTCAGCTAGATGTACAATCTCTTAAAGACTACTCAGCTAAGCATCTGGTCTGGATGGAACATCATTTAAGAACTGCCGGATACTCATCCATGTTGAAGACTCAAGCTGCTGATTTGATTCAAGCTTATTGTGAAAAGAATATTAAAAGGTACAATCAGATCAAGAATAAGCTGAAGTCAGTTGGAGTTCAACCAGTCAGACCAGCAAGCTTCACTTCAGAAAAGGATCGTGTCTTTGACAAAGAGTTGCTTCAAGAGTTAGAAGAAGGTGAAGTCAGAAGAGAAGACAACTGAAGTCAATTAGCTCAAAACTCAATGTAATATGATTAGAGCTTTATGAATCAAGATAGTCTAATGTAGTTATATGTTCAGGCTACAGGAACATCTATCTTATATTCACTTGTAAATTTCTTTTGGAATCTGGAAAATGTTAAATATAATCCAGAACTTTTCTGTTATTTACTTTGCATTACTGTTTATATCTTTTTCTTATTTGTTAGTTGAGTTATCCTCTAGGTATTTGTTGTTATTGTCTAACAAGCAAATAGGGGGAGATTAAAAGGCATATGTCATAGCCTATTCGTTTATTCGAGGATTTAACTCAACTCAAATAAGAATGTAATAAGTAAATAATGGATCTATCGTCAGAGAGATCTCACAAAGTAACATCTGTCAAAGGGTTAAGAAACATTATTCATCTACAGACTTGAAGACTTAATTCACTGGAAGAAGCTCAAGAAATTGATCAAGCCTCAGTGATATAAATCAAGATTGTGGATTTAATCAAGTGACAGAGATCTCGTCAGGGTATCAATTAATTACAAGGATTTAATCTGAAGAAAATCAAGAGTATCAAGGTCAAGGCTTGAAGAAACGTCACGCAAGTTAGTCACTCATGAACCAGACAGTACATCGAGTGTCAATATTGAAGTGGTGGAATTGATTCATATTTGACAGTGATTTTCAGAAGATTTTCAGAAGAATGGTTGTTGTTCAAGAGTAGTATTAATTCTCTATTAATTAATTAAGTCATTTAATTTAATTAAGAGAATAAATTAAATCTGCAAAGATTAATTTATTGATTAATTGAATTAGTTGGTTAATTAATTCTGAATTAATATTATGCATTTTTCAGAAATGATTTTGTATTTATATTCAAAAAGAAAAATCAGCAAATCAGATTTGAACTGGTATGACAATTGGATTGTCATACCGAAAGTCCTACCAAGTCTTTCTGGATAGTTCTACCAAGTCATTCTATTGTCCTACCGATAGTCTTTCCAAGTCAAGTAATTGTCCTACCGAAAGTTCTATCAGCTCAAATGATTGTCTTGCTAGTTTATTTTGGAGTGTCTTGCCGAATGTCATGTTGATTCAATTCGAGTGATCTGTTTACTTAAACCAACAGAAGCAGATCATTTTCATAATCATCAACATACATAACACACAAGTCAAGAGAAAAAAGCAGAAAACAAAGGCACAACATTTCATTTTTCATCTGCTTTATTCAAGATCAAAATTCTAGATTATAAAGTTAAATCCAATCCACTAGAATTATTTATCTTGTTCTTGTGTAACAATCTAGCGGATTAAAATCCCTAGAACTTAATCTCAAATCGCATTTAGCATTTGATCTTTTAATTGCAAAAATAGAAAAAGTTCATGTCGAATTTATTCTAGATTTGTAATAATTGATTTGAGATTAATCCCTTGTAACCGATACCGTAGTTGTAACACCTTTCAAGTTTAATAAAAGTTTTATTTAACTTGAATTTTGTTTCACCTTTTTATTCCGCATTTTATTCGATTAAACGGTATTGTTTGCATTCAACCCCCTCTTCTACAAACAATTGGGACCTAACAGAACTTCTATAATGTTCCAGGTTTTTCTAGCTTACGAGCTTCCATTTTTGGGCTTCTCCTTATTGGGCTTTTGTGTTGATTCATCTCCCCCTTAGTTTCTATATAAGAGTAGAGGGAGTGGGATTCCTCATTTCATTTTCAGTTAGAAAATTTCTCTCAACTCGGGCGATTTTTGGCGCTCATTTCCACCGTTGCTCCACCACCTTCAACCTTTTTCTGCATTCCAAGCCTCCTTCCTAAGCACTTCAATGGCGAATTGCGATCTTTCTAGGCTTGCAAAGATGAACACTTCCAAAAGGGACCCTCATTCAAATCCGCTCTTCGTATACATCTTTAATTGACATGATTAACACTAGGGGGGATGAATATCCTTCTTTTGCTGAGTTAGATTCTTATAACCACGGAAACACATTTCATGAACTAGATGGTAGAATAGCTAGTTACAATACTCTATACAAACTTCCTCCTTACCTTAGGATTACTCCGTCCATCCCGGGTTATAGAACTTGCAACTGGGAAGGGGACACTATTTTTATTTATCGAGGAGCCCTAGTTGCCGGCCTTAGCTTCCCCTTCCATGAATTTATCCCCCGCCTCCTTGCAGATGTTCAAATAAACCCCTGCCAACTCCCTCCAAATGCATGGAGGAATATTCTTTTTTTTATGGTTTTATGCCTTAGAAATAATTTCCCCCTCTCAGTTTCCCTTTTTAGGAAAATATTTTAATTTTATAACAGTCCTTTAACCCAATCGGGCTGGGTTTTTATCCGCCAAAGGCCCAGGTGTCCACATATTTTTTATGGTAACTCTATTGTCGAAAACAACCCAAAGTGGAGAGATGAGTTTGTTAGATTAACTTGGGTTGGAGGCGATTGGGCCAGTTTATTTCATAGGCCCTTTTACAAGGTAGTTGACGGTAGCCCAGCTAGTATTAGGCTAACCGATGAGGAGGAGGCCGCGTATCAAGCTCTTACTACGGATAACAGCCAAACAGATACCTGGACTCTTTTAGAGGAGTTTCTTTTGAAGCAAGTTGCTCTTTCTCAGGCCACTGATAAGGGTAACTTTACCTGCATCTTTCTTCATTTTTCTTTCTTTTATTCTGTTATATCGTAATTACTTATGGGTCTCAATGTTTATTTTTCAGCTTGTGAGACCATTAATAACATTAACAGGCCCAAGGAAGGTGAATCAGGCCGCCAAAAGAGGGCCAACCTCAATAAGGGACACAAGGGGAAAACCTGACGAGCCTTCATTTTTAAAGCCTCATTTTCTTGAGGTTTTCCTGGGAGACGACGTGGATCCCCCAATCAAGGATCATGCTTACAAGCCCAGCTGGGGCTTTAGAAGAGGTGATACGGTGGTTGGGTCCACCAAACACGCAAAGGATTGGTCTTTCCACTCTATCACTCCCCAGGACTACACAGAAATTGTTATGGGGAGTAATATTGAGTCGATTGAGCACTTGGGTTCTCAGGCCCAAGCTTCGGTAAACCCTATCTCCTTTTCTTTCTCCTTTATATTTCATTTTTTATTGTTGTCTTTTACTGAATTTTTCTCCTTTTTCCATTGAGTAATGCCTACTTCCAAGCTGCACTCCACCAGGCCAAGTCCTGGAAGGGTAACTCTGATGAGTTTGAGAAAGAGATGAACAAATGGAAGGAGAGGGTCGAGACCCTCGATAAGAAGCTGAAGAATAAGGGTGAGGAGTTGTCCAAGGCCCATGCTAAGCTGATTAAACTTCGGAGCGATAAGGAGACTCTCATTGACGAGTACATGGACTCCCAGAAGTTCAAATAATTAATGGAGATACATGATGAGGGTCTCTATACTATACGGTTCACACAAGGATGGGATGCTACGGTGAAGGCAGTGATGGAGAAGCATCCTGGCTTAATAGAGGCCAAGGATTTTATCAGCCCTGAGCAGCCAGAGCCTGAAGATAGTTTGGATGCTCTCTTTGACTCTCCCATGCAGCAGGATCGCATACTTGACCCTAGCACTACTTCTCCTCCATCCTCTCCAGCAAAACATGCTGAGACTTCAGCTGATGCAGAGGAAGGGGTAACGAGGGGGAGAGGGACAAGGATGACTCTACCAGGGATGAGTAGAGTTTTTTCTTTTACTTAGCCTTTCATGGCTTTATTTATCTTGTTGTATTTTGAAATTAATACCCTTCAGGGTTTATTTTTGTTACTTTCCTTGCTTTATTAGCTTGCTTTATTTTTCTGCTTTATATAGGCTTCCCTTTAAGTTTTTAAATGCTTTTTGATTGATTAGCTACCTGAACCACACAGTTCTAAGAGTCATGCATTGAATTATAAAAAACAGACTGATATGACAGACTTGCAAATGCTGCCCAATGCATTTCTAGAATAGAAGAATTTCTGAATTTTTCTTTTGTTTGTTTATTTATTACTCTGTCCATTAAAGCATAAATTTTTCCAAGTAAACAAAGCATATATTGGTTCTTCAATGTTTGAAATCACTTCAACTCAAGAATATAACTTGGTTTTTTAAAACCTTATATAAGATGGGTTCGACCCTTATAGTCATAAACTAAAATGCAAATCCTACTAAAAGTGATATATAAAACCCTAAGCAAGCAAAGCTTCATGGTGCTTTTCAACCTCGTTACTATTTTATTAAGTATGAACTATATGTAATAAATCTTCATATTTTGAGCATGCCAAGTCCGAGGTACTTCTTCTCCGTCCATGGTCTCCAATTTGTAAGATCCTCTTCCTTGAACGCTTTTAACTTTGTATGGCCCTTCCGAATTTAGGGCGAGCTTTCCTTTCTGCCCTACTCCAGAAGCTTCCACCTTCCTTAGGACCAAATCTCCTTGCTTGAAGAATCTCTCTTTCACCCTCAGGTTGTAGTAAAAAAAAAAGGCTTTTTTCTGATAATCCACGATCTTTCCATGCGCTG
The DNA here is from genome assembly GCF_009905375.1 of Apium graveolens. Lineage (NCBI taxonomy): Eukaryota > Viridiplantae > Streptophyta > Magnoliopsida > Apiales > Apiaceae > Apium > Apium graveolens. The sequence goes on from NC_133647.1 coordinate 64,150,458, forward strand.
CATCTCGTACTTCATCTATTAAATCTAGGGCTAGCCTTTGACCCTCTTCATTTTCCTCAGCGTTGAATGTTTGGATCCTCAGGTATGAATGTGATATTTCTACTGGAACAACTGCTTATGTCCCGTATGCTAACATAAATGGTGTTTCTCCTGTTGTGACTCTACATGTGGTCCTGTAAGCCTAAAGTATTGGAAGTATTTCATCCACCCAACTACTCCTGGACTTCTCAATCCTCTTCTTTAGCCCATCTAAAATAACCTGATTCTTAACCTCTGCTTGTCCGTTGGCTTGATGGTGAGCAACAGAAGTGAACCGCAGCTCGATTTCATTCTCTTCACAATACTTTTTGAACTCCTCGTTGTTGAACTGTTTTCCATTATCGGTCACCAAGATTCGGGGAATCCCATATCTATACATGATATTTTCCCACAGGAGTTGGGCAAATTGTTTCGTAATAATCTTGGCCAAAGTCTTGGCTTCGATCCACTTAGTAAAATAATCAATTGATACGATCACGAACTTTCTTGCTTCCAGAAAACTTTCTTGCTTCCATAACATCAATCAAATAATATCTTAAAGCTCTTATAGAAAACTTTCTTTCTTCCATAACATCACTAGGCAGCCATCCGATTTATAGATGAGCCTTAATAGGATTTATCCAGGACCCTTCAAGCCCTCTAGGGGCCACTAGTTTGACGTCTATGCTCCGCATTTTCAAGATACGAAAGTACATACTTCTAGAGCTTTTTCTATTTCTGATGAAGAAAATTTGGATAACGCATCAGCCTTAGCATTTTCTTCCCTTGAAATGTACTCAACATGACATTCATCGAACTGAGTCATCACGGCTCTTACTAGGCGTACATATTTTTCCATGGTTTCATCCCTTGCTTCGAACTCTCCCTTGACCTGGGATACCACAAGTTTCGAGTCCCCGCAAACTTTCAAATTTTTAACTCTCAACGTCCCTGCTAGACCAAGGCCAGCCATCAGAGCTTCATACCCGGCTTCATTATTTGTAGTTGGAAAATCTAACTTCATAGCATATTCAATCAAAAATCCATCGGGGCTTTGTAAACCTAACCCTGCTTCACTCGAATTTGTTTTTGATGTTCTATCAAAATAGAGAACCCAGAATTCCTTGTCCTTATTCTGTCTTCATTCATTATCCTCTTTTTCCTCCATACCCGAAGGTCCAGTATCTTCCTGCCCCCCGAATTCTTGGTTGGGGATGGTACATTCAACCACGAAGTCAGCTAAGGCCTGGGCTTTTATCGCCGTTCGTGACTTACACTTTATGTCGAATTTTCCCAGCTCAATGGCCCATTTAATCAACCTTCCACTGGCTTTAGGAATATGAATGATGTTTCTCAAAGGCTAATTCATTAGTACCTCAATATTATGAGCTTGGAAGTAAGGACGCAACTTCCTTGAGACCATCACCAGGGCTAAAGTAAATTTTTCAATAGTAGAATAATTCAACTCAGCTCCGTTCAGAATCTTACTGACATAATATATGGGTTTATGTACTTTAAGTTCCTCCTTAACCAACTCGGTGCTCAAGGCATTTTCTGAAACATCCAAATATAAGTACAAAGTTTCATTCAGGACTGGTTAAGCCAACAACGGGGTTTGAACCATTTATTTCTTTAATCCTTCGAAAGCCACTTGACTTTCCTTGGTCCATGTGAAATCTTTTACTTTCTTCAAGGCTTTAAAGAATGGCAAGCACTTATCTCCAGATTTGGAAATAAATCGTCCCAAGGCAGCAACCCTTCCAGTGAGTTTTTGAACATCCTTGATAGACCGTGGAGGCTCCATGTCTAAAATTTTCTTTATCTTAGCAGGACTTGCTTCAATTCCCTTCTTAGAGACCATCAATCCCAAAAAATTTCCAGATCCCACTCTGAAAGCACACTTTGCAGGATTTAACATCATTTTGTGGTATCTCAGGACCTCAAAAGCTTCCCTCAAGTGGGTTATGTGATCAGCCTTCACCAGACTCTTGACTAACATGTCATCTACATATACTTCCATAGTTTTCCCGATAAGATCTTTAAAACTCTTATTTACCACCTTTGATAGGTAGCTCCTGCATTCTTGATACCAAAGGCCATACCAAGGTAACAAAAAACACCAAAGTCAGTGATGAATGATACCTTTGGGAGGTCATCCTTATGCATCTTGATCTGATTGTAGCCACTAAGTCCATCCACAAAGCTTAGCATCTCGTGACCCGCAGTTACATCTATTAGAGTGTCTATCCTTGGCAGCGGAAAACAATCCTTTGGGCATGCATCATTCAGATCAGTGAAATCCACACATATTCTCCATTTTTCGTTGGTCTTCTTTACCATTACAGGATTTGCTAACCATTCAGGAAATTGTATCTCTTCAATGAAACCAGCCTCTAAGAGTTTCTCCACATCTTGTTTGATGGCTTCCTGCCTTTCAAGGGCAAAAATCCTTTTCTTCTGCTTCACTATCTTTCGATTAGGATCCACATTCAACTTGTGGGTGATCAATTTGGGGTCTATGCCGGGCATATCTGGTGCAGATCACGCAAATACATCACTATTCTCTTGTAATAACTTTACTAGCTTCCCTCTAAGGGAATCTTCCAATGACGCTCCAATGAAAGTTTACTTTTTCGGGGTCTTCGGGAGCCAAAGGAATAGGGATCAAATCTTCCGCTGGCTTTCCTCGTTTCTCATCATTCTCACGGATATCCAGGTCTTTAATGGGTAAGACTTGCCCCTACTCCATCTACCCTTGGAGAGGGTATATAACAGCTTCTGGCCATCTTCTGGTCTCCTCTTTCTTCTCCTATTCTGTTTCTAGTTGCAAATTTGATCACAGAATGGTAGGATGAAGGGACTGCCTTGAAGGCATGTATTTATGTTCTTCTCTTGATTGCATTATAAGTTGATCCAGCCTTCACCACTACAAAATTCTACATATGTGTTGCTTGCGTTGGTTCCTGACCATAGTTAAAGGTAGCTTAATTATTCCTTCCACGGGGCACTCGACCCCAGCAAAACCATATATTGGCATATCATTTGGGGTTAATTGAGAATCGTTGTAACCCATCCTTATGAAGGTATCATAGAGTAAGATGTCCACCGATGCTCCATTTCCCACGAGGACTCTTTTCACTAGAATGTTCCCTATTATGGGTGTTATTACTAGAAGATCGTCATATGGGGAAACTTGACCCCTTCCAAGTCGAAATCTCAAACATCATTACTACTTATGTCCTGGACCTTTTCGGAGCTTCCCCCACTATGTGCATGGCTTCTCTAGTATAAGCTTTCCTTGAGTTCTTAGACGATCCAGCAGCAGTTGGTCCTCCGAAGATCGTGTTTATCACTGGTCCTCGGGGTTGAGGGTTTCGACCCTGATCATCTTGATCTCTCCTACGATCATCAAAGTTCCTTCTTCCATTATTATTTTTTCTCCTTTCTCCTCATCTCCAGTATACTTGCTCAATCTCCCTTTTCGGATTAGGAATTCGATTTCATCCTTCAGTTGCCGACATTCATCGGTGTCATGATCGGCGTCCTTGTGGAATCTACAATATTTGCTTTTATCTAGTTTTGTGGGATCAGCCTTCAGGGGTTTAGGCCAACGAACATACCTATCTTTCTCAATTTTTATCAAAATATGGCTTCTAGGGACATTCAGCTTAGCATATTCGGTAATTTTTTGTCCAGACCCTCCCTTCTTCGGGATTGAGTCAACATCTTTCTCAACTCTATGATACTTATCCTTGGCATTGTATTCAAGATCAGTCTTTCGCTTCTTGCCACTAGCGGACTCGTTATTCACCACCATCTTCTTCATGCTTTCCTCCACCTTGATATACTTCCCGGCCCTATCTTGGAACTATAAAATACTTTCAGGGGGCGCTTATCTAAGGACATCTTGAAGAACTCATCTCTAGTTCTCTGCTGCAGTGCTATCATAGCTACCTTGTCATCAAGATCTGGGACCTACAAGGCTTCCTTTATGAAACGATTCAGATAATCTTCCAAGACTCATTTGCTCCTTGCACAATGCTCATGAGAGATGCTGAACTTTTCTCATGTACTCTACCACTGATGAATTGCTTAATGAAAGTTTGACTTAAATCTCTGAAGGACCCAATTAAGTTCGGAGGCAAACGACTGTACCACATTTGAGCCATTCCCGACAGGGTTTGAGGAAAGGCCTGACATTTAATAGCATCGTTCACATGCTATAGCAACAGTGCATTAGAGAATATCCTAACATGATTAGCGGTATCTCCAGTACCATCATAGGCTTTGATAGTGGGCATCTTAAACTTTCTTGAGATGTGGGAATTAATTATCTCTTCAGTGAATGGTGGAGTTGGATCATCAGGATCTCCTAGGGGCATAAGATCACTTGGATCAACCCTCGGGGCAACAACCCTTCTTGGTATTGGACCATCTAGGCCTATGATTGGAGGAGGGGCTCTCCGCCTACAAGCAAGTGGGGGTCTTGGGGTCAGGTTCACCTCCAGGTCGCGCTTCAGCCTTTGGATCTCAGCTTCATGAGCCCTAATCCTCTCCTGTACATCTTAGGATTCGTCCCTCGAGTGCTCCTGGGTCGCTGGTTAGCATCAGGCATCGGTTCTTTACCAACACATCTCCTTCCCGGAGGAACATCATCATCGCCCTTGTGCTTTGCTCCGATAGGAGTGTCCACTTACTCCAATCTCGGTGTATAGGGGCATCTCGTAAGGGGGTTTAGTGGTCACAATTGTTGAATATTCATACCCAACGGGTTGAGGGTTCACAGGTGCAGGTAGCTGCTGAAATTGGGGATTTGTCCCTTGAAGAGTCGGGGAATTCGTCCCTTGAGGTTGTGCCTCGGTTGCTCCTACCAGGGCTCCTCCCTGGGTGGAGGCGTAAGTTGAGTGCGGGGGTATCTCCACCACTGACGAAATTGCTTGGGTCATCTCAGACGGTGTTCCTTCAGGGGCGTTGTTTCTGCTCCGTGTGTTCATCATGGTTGTTGTTATGTTTTCTCCTAGACTGCGCCAAATGTTATAGGTAAAAAAAACTAGGGCGTATTTAATGTTAGGGTGCGTGAGCTTCGAGGCTCTGTTTGACTGTTCCCGTGCTTCGTGACTCAATCTGCCTTCACAAGATATCTACGTACCTTGTTGTATGTTAAGGATCAAGTCAAAAAACGCAGTACTTATATGTGGAGCGAGGCCCCTTATATAGGCATGGGATGCTTTTAAATTGGATTAAGGTTGGAAGACTTGATGGACAAGTCTCAGATTTGGAGTGGACTTTAGATTCCTATAATGCAGGAAATTTATTCCTTTCCCCATGGGGTTTCTTGGAGGTCAATCTTCAAGGAATTGTATCCTTTTGTGGATTTCATTAATCAGCTGATTTTACCCATATTAATTAATTACGAAATTAATCAATATTTCAGGATTTTGGACCCTTTAAAATAGGCTTTATCGATAGCCCAAACCTGGCATAATTAATGCGATATTAATTACGGAACGAGGGTTTACTTTATTCCCTATCAGTATGTATGTATATATGTATGTGTGTATGTATGTATCTATGTATGTGTGTATGTATGTGTGTGTGTGTATGTGTATGTATGTGTGTGTGTATGTATGTATGTATGTATGTGTGTGTGTATGTATGTATGTATGAATTTGTGTGTGATGATGTTAAATTGATGACAAATAATAATATATATGTATGTATCTATGTGTGTGTCTATGTGTATGCATGTATATATGTATGTACGTACGAATGTATGTATGTATGCATGTATGCATGTATGCATGCATATATTAATTTATATATATTGTATGTATGTATTTATGTATGTATTAATATATTAAATTGCTCATCAAACCTCTTGTTATTGTATTATATATATATATATATATATATATATATATAATAGATAGATTATTGTTGATTAATACTATATGAATAATATACTTATCTAATTCGAATATTCCCTCCGTTCGAATGAAAGTGGCTTAAGTAATTTGAGGTTTAAGGAAATCATATTTACACATTTTTTTAGGAAAATTATTTTTTTGACTAAAATTATAAATGCTAAACTTTTATCCAAAAAAGTATTTAAAAAAGATATATATAAATATGTATTTTTTTACTTTAATTATAAAAAGTCAAAGCCACTATCATTTTCGAATTTTTATTTTTTTCTTATGTAATCACCTTTTGTGTAGAGTTTTTTTTTAAAAAAATTAATTAGAAATTATAACTTTTAGATTTTAAGAAATCACTCTAATAACTTTTAAAAATTGCATCTTCTTGTGCCTTTAAGAATTTATATATTTTTCTTTCTAAAATTTTAAGGATTTTAAGAATTTATATATTTGTCTTTCTAAATTTTTTGGTATTTTATATTTAAGTTATGTTGTACCACCAACATGAATCCTACTTTATTTTCTTTTATTACTTTATTTTCTTTTTATTTTGACATGTGAAAAGTTAAAATTCAACATACTTATATATTTTATAATCTACGTTTTCAGTAATTGGCTATATCTAAAATAAAATACTAAAGCAATGTTATGTATCACACAAAGATAAAGATGCTCCTCTAAAGCTGGAATAAGGGATTGTCCACATTTACAAAATTATAAAGCATTTGTTATAAAGATGTGCCAAGAAAAAAAAAATTAATTTTATTGTATTTAAAGTACAAAGACGTTGCCGTAATGCCATCCAGTAATATTAAAATGAAGTTTTAAATAAAAAATATTTCTTTAATAGAATAATTGACTTATTCTAATCCTCTAATTTTTATTTTTTTTAATATTTTACATATTGTATGCATTAATGTGTAACATTATGATTTTCAATATGTTAAAATAACTTATGTTTAATTAATGTGTAACATTATGATTTTCAATATGTTAAAATAACTTATGTTTAATTAATGTGTAACATTATGATTATCAATATGTTAAAATAACTTATGTTCAGTACTAACATTATTTAATTTTCTAAATTTTAAACTGCTAAGGTATGGCGCCGAGTAATAAGTATTATACTATTTTTTTTAATTATATATACATTACCGCAGAGCAGTAAGTATTATACTAATTTTTTATATTATATATACATTACCGCAGTTACAGAAGTAATTGACAAAAATTGAGTGAGTTCATATGTATAATATGTTAAATATATTCTTGCAATATATGGAAAAATTTGCGTAAAAAATATTTATCTACTAAAAAAATCATGTAAACATTTAAAAACTGAAAAAAAAGCATAAATAATATTTATCAACCGGAATATTTATCATCAACGAAAAATGAACGATATAAGATGAAACACCGAGATATAGTAACACCTCTTTCAATTGAATTAATCATATAGTGATAATAAAATATGCAAGTAGAATTGTATAATTTAAGTTATTTAAAAACAATTGAACTTAATTGAGTCACGTAACGCGGACAAAAATCCCTAGTTTAGATCTAAAAAGGCATATACTACAATATAAACAACCAGTTCACCTTGTAAAATCCAAATATGTCAAACCCATTATTGACATCAAAAGGTTTATGCAGCTCTGAGAAAATTTAATCTAAAAACTTTATATAGTTCAATTTGATCTGATACAAAGGGATATGCCATAGGTTTGTGTGTGTGGAATTAAGAAATTATAAATAGCTGCGCATCAAATAAATATCACTAGCTCTCAACACAGTAATAACTGAATATCATTCACAGGACCACAACATATATCCACACAAACGGTCCACACCAATATCAGCCCATAGAAATCAATGTTGCAAGTCATATCAATAGTGTTCAATAGAAAGTAGCACCATCAATATTAAAGTACTTAAAAGACCTTTAAAAGGCAAAACCATATCTCTGGGCTAGTGTGTTGCTGGAAAGCCACAAGCAAAAAACTGGCTATTTTTAGATACTCATTCCGGGTTAGTCCCTACCCTTCATGCTAATGGATGCCGTCTCCTGCAGAATAATCCCAACTTCACTAACTAATCAAATATAATCATATAAATTGTTCTAAATCAAAGTCTTGTATGTAGAGGAAGTTTTTGTCAAAAGCATTTGTTCTTGTATTTCATAAGCTATACACGTTAGTTTGAAAGTAGGTAGCAAAACAGAAGTCTAACAACTTACCTCTTGGGTCGAGTCCTATCTTCATCATAGTCCATCACTCCACCAGATTCAGAGAAAAATTCTTCATGCCCCCGGAATTCCAGCTCTGCCTGCTCATAGGTTTTAACTTCTGCCACAATGTAAGACACATCGACAAACATATTCTACATACAATATAATAATGCTCGGGTTTTCTGCTACATTCTAATTTGTTTACACTTTCAACAGAAATAATTAAGGGACCTATGCTGACTACTAAATAGTCTGGTCCATCCACAATTATATTAGACTCACGCCAATAGAAATACAGAATCTATTAAAAAATATCATATTAAAATATCAAACAAAAGCAATGTTCAACTTCAGAAATCTAATAATTCTGTGCCTCTCTGAACTATCCTTCATGCAAGTGAAAGAGATACTAGATTCTCGACAAGAGAAACAGAGTTGTGCAATGAAGTGTGAAAAATATGGACATCATTATTTGGCGGTTGCTTATTGGTTTACGCTTGTCTTCCTTCCAAAGATGTCCGTTTCTAAAGCTAAACATTAGTAATGAATTTCACAATCACGAAAGATAATTCATCCTCGTAAAAAATACAGTTTTATACAAAATGTATAGATCACATCACCAAATGACTTGGCATACAATTATGCTCAAAGAAGAGGGGGGTTACTAGTGACTTGGGAGGACTACTGACCTTGTGGGGAAGAGATTTCTTTACTTCCTCTATCCTTTCTTCAACCTCCTTTTTGTGTTTCTGATCCAGCTCACTCATGTTATCAGCCCATTTTATCTTCTCTTGGATGGTAGTTAAGAGATTTTCTGACGTAGTCAACCTGAGATTTAGTTCAAATGAGAAAAAAAGTTATTCAAATGAAGACCTCAAATATAAAGTGTGAATGCAATAGAACGTTAGATACCAGCTGGACAATGTCTGTATCATGCTACCAAGCTGTTCAGGTCTGAGATCCCTTCCTGCTGCAAATTGCACCTGAAAACAACAGGGAGATCAAGTCCTAACAAGGGGTCATCTAAATAAATTAAAAATGAGAAGAAATAAAGTCATGAGAAGTGCAGCACAAGGGAGAAAGAAAGCTCTATATACAAAATTCAAACCTCAAAGCATCTTCGTAACTGGTCAAGTTTTCCTCTAACAATCCCCTATACATAAAGGACAATGCAGAAGTTAAAAATAGTATCTTTTTCAAATCCATCTATTTTTAACAAGTTTTACGCTGAAAATAATACTGTTATAAACATTTGTGCTGTGTGTTGTGGGGGGGATAAAATCATTAACAAGACAGTGACCCCCCCCCCTCCAGTAAAGAACTACGTTGGTGTTCAAAATTATATTAAAATGGCAAGTAACTATCTGAGAGTATGGTTATAAACAGGTTAAGAATACATACCACATACATGCACTCGCTGATTAGAAAATCTTCAAGTTCACGCACATTTGTAACATCCAACTCTTGCATCAGTAAATCATATGGAAGGACCTGAAAAGGTACAAATAGTGAGAGCAGCTCAAAATTTTAGACAAGCCAAGCACCATCGGTTACAACGCATACAGAACTAAATCATGAAAAAAATCTGTTATGGGAAACTTGAACAAGTTAAGCCACCAAACTAGCACAAGTTTTCGCACTGGACACTAATGCTAGAAAAAGTTGAAATTGAATGGAAACCATCATTTCTCGGCTAAATTATTTGGCTGATTTACTTGGAAAAGAGACAATTAATAAATTACTTTAATATCTCTTGCAATAAAGCTCGGGCCTCTAAAACTTTAATTAGTACGTAACTGCCAACACTCTGCTGGAATGATCACAGCCTGCTCCAAAATATCGTTACCAAAAGCAGATACTAGACTACTAAAGATGTTGGTACAATTTGGGACACATGAACATCAAACTTTTTGATGCAGGACAGCCCATTAAGAAGCCCCAATAAACTATTTGGGAACAATATTTTAGGCTTTGGAAGCCCATTAGTTAGAGTATTCTAGAATAAATTTATTAATAAGGATCTATTAAATAAAAATTAGTTACCTTTTTTCTTCTTATTTGTCAAGGGAATAGTTATCTTTTAGAGTTCTATTTATTTAAGAAATATTGTTTAGGATTCTTAAAAATATTGATTGATCATTGTAACCTTTTTCATACTGAAAAGCTGTGCTTATTCTCTTGCATGAGAATTGTTCTTGGGAAGTTACCCCAAACCCTACCTTTAACCCTACCCCCGTCACTTTGCTTCTACACCTACTTTGACATTCTATTCACCAATCATTTTAACAGTTCAAAGTCAATTTTCAGAATGATGGCATCTATAATATAACACAATAAAATAAGTATCACTTTGGGATATAATACTTAATGGCAACATATGATTAAGTATAAACATATACCAGTAATCAGTATAATTGAGTCCTGACAAACCAACTGCCGATGGGTCGCTGCATCTTTTCATAGTTTTCTACAAGGTGTTTTCCGGTTAAATTTCAGGACTTCAATTAATCCTGCTCCCAAATCATAGCCATCATACAGAAAGCATAACAGGAATTTATTCATGGCGGAATAGTCATAAATCATGATCACTTGTAGCATTAATTACTTAAATTGGCAGCATATTAGTGAAGATAAAATAAGCCAACAATCAGTCAGCTCAATATTAGTTGACTAATGACTAATATTGTAATATGTACATAAATATTCTAGGGACCTTGGTGTAGTCACTATCAACTTTTTTAACAGGAAAATAGCAAGATATCTCTGGATTGGAGGAAACAACCATCTGTCCCTATATACAACTTCTTTCTCACTCTAAACCCTAGGTATTTTCTCTCTCTAAACAAATGACATCTTGTCGTCTCTCTCTGTCTCTATAATTCTTTCTGTTTCTCTATTGAAGCAATTGACTTCTGCAATATCAACTGCTGACTTGGTGTGCCAGGCTGCCTGACACTTAAATTGACATTATACTGACATAGGTACACTGCAATTTTTCGTAGTTTCTACAACATGTGTCCATCATGGAAACCAGGACAACTTCAAGTTATCAAAGCTTCTAAATTTATAAACATCGTGCATAAAGCATGAAAATATTTACATATAGCTCCTAGCACAGCGTCACTTGTTACGCAACCGTACCAGGACAGACTAATTAACAATCGGTTTGGATAAAATGTAAAATATTGCATAATCTCCAATGTTAAAAAAAATTAAAGTATTTGAAGTCTAGACATATAGTGAACATATGTCTTGGTTAACTCGTAGCCACTTACCTTTGAAGGAATGTCTTGAGTAAGAGGGAGATCAGGATCACCCAAGTAATATCAAATTGTGCTTATTATCACTATTTGATAGTAACAAGTATTCTAATTCTATTCTTTAGAAGCCACTTATTATAACGTTAGGCAAATAGCTGTAACAATAATCTTGAGATTAAGTTTGAGCAAGTATAAGCAATGGACAGTCAACAAAAAATTTAAAGATAATTTTCTTACATGAAAAAATGAAATAAGATATTAAATGATTTATAAGCTGCGCTGCGCATCCAAATCATTCAGATCCCACAAAATGCATGCCAAAATCAATTTATGAGTTACAAGACTTGATAGATAATGTAGTAGACAAAACATGTACGCTACCTTGTTTGTCTCTGCTAGTGTGAGCATAGACAGTTGCTTTAACTTCAATACTTGTTCAGGCACCAACTGCGGGAGATGGTCAGCATTTCCTGTTGAAATAAAATCAATTTTTTAAGAGTTTTTAATATTACGAGCTAGTATCATCAGTCTACGCACGGATGGGGGGAGGGATGTCAATACTATTTATTATATATCATGTTCAAATAACAATGTCCATGACATTGTACTTCATCTGTTCCTAATATAGTCCTGATTACAAAAGGCTACAATGTTTTAACATTTTCTCCTCAATCTGTCCTTTAAAAATCAAGTGCTTATCCACTTCTGTACTCTGTCCAGATAGGAACCACATGTACATCACTTCTTCTTCTTTTTTTAATAATTGAAAACACACACACATTCACCCCTTGTCTTTGACAATGTTCGAACCCTCAACATCCCATAGAAGGAGCGAGAGTGCAAGACCAAGTGGTCTCGTTTAGTGTATATCACTTTGATCATTAAGCCTGTACATTTTTCCTTCGACCGAGTTCAAACTTTCCTACTACTTCAGTTTCTAATTTACTTTAGTTAAATTATAATTACCAGGAGTCCAGGACTACAGACTTACAATTAAAAAAAAAAGATTATGGACAGGGTAATATTGTTTTAACATACTCGGAAATCAAAAATTCTGTTAAAATCCATCTGGACAAAAAAAAATTATAAAAGGAACTCCTTGTTAAATTAGGACTCGAGACTGATCATATTGCGACAAAGGAGAAAAAAGGTATAAAAAATCATACTTTTGTAATCACTCCATGTGCCTTGTGCAAACAAACGAAGCAGATCTAGGTATGCAGAGTTATCCAGTCCCTGAAGCTGAAGAAATCAATAAAAAAAATCTTAAGCACATAATTTGATTCCCAAATCATTTACATTAAAATCGCCTATACCAACACTTCATCTTTAGGTACTTGAGAAAAGAAAATTATGATCCATAAACACTTTGTATTGATAAAAGTGAACATTTAACATTAGTAAATACAAAGAAAACCAAGTTATCTAGTTAATCATACTATTGGAAACATATAAAACAATCACCTAATAGAATCGAGTAATTATATGCATAAAAAAAAGGACCCAAAAATAACATAAAAAGGGACAGAAAAATAATTAAAAAAAAAAGAGGAAGAAGGAACCTGGAGGATATTGGGGAGGGAGAGAATTTCAGAGAAAGCGAAGAGAGAGGGATGAGAAGTGGCGTCGACGATTAGTTTAGAGAGAGAAGGGCCTTTCAGAAGTGAAGCTTGTTGTACGAAGTGTGCGATGTGTTCTGCTTGTTTTTCTTCGATATCCATGGCTTTGGCCTGAGATTCAATTCAATCAGTAGCAGTGCCTGGTCAATTTCTCCTAGCTGTTCGTTAGGGTTTTACTCTAAAAGCCTGTGTCCGTCTGTATGCTATTTGTAGAGTTGCGATGTGGACTCTTTGAAACCCGCTTCTCACGCTTTTTTGTACCCATACTCGTTGTAATACATTAAAGTTAAAAAATAATCCAAATTCATTTTTTTAACCCAAAACAGTTTGATTTGGTTTGAATAAGTTATAATGGTACGAGTTATAATTGTTTTGCACAAAAATGGCTAACATATAATAATATGCACCCGTATGATTCATGTATAATTTTCTTGCCACCTGATTATATTCCGTTAGTTATATTTAATAGACGTTAGGGTTTTTAATTTCGAAAATGGCCTAATTATAATATTTTTACACAAAAATGATCAATAAAGGAATTAAAAATCAAAGAGCATTTATAAAATAAATCAATCACGGAATTAAAAATCAAATAGCAACTACAAATTAGCAGAAAAAACTTGTTTTTATAAAGATAAACGACTTTCCTTCTGTAAAACTACAGAATCACACATAATCTACATTTTCGGGACATAGCCAAGACGGAAAACAGTACCTTAATTTATATTTATGGGACAGAGCCAAGACGGAAAATAGTAAACCACATTTCAAATGTAAGCATTCGGAATTATATTTAAGTTAACGCCTTAATCTTCATATTCTTCGTCTCCATCTACATCACTAGTTTTTTGTAAACTGCCTTATAATTCCTTCGCTTAACTCTAGCATGTCGACCACCACCAAAGGGACTCATAAGTGAGAAGTCAATATGCTTATGGTAATACAGTTTCACCATGAACGAGGGAACATTCATCACTTGTCTTCCAAAACTGTAGTACCCACGTAAAATAAGTGTTAAAAACATGCATATCAACCATTTCTTACTTAGAATTATGTAATTTCTTATATCCATGTATAGTCTGATAACATGAAAAAATAACTAAGGATACTAATGAAGAATACTAATGTACCAAAATATAATGAATCCAGACTCCATAGATTCAAAATTTTATGCTAGGCACATTTAGAAGTGATTGTTAGAGAGCATCCAAATTTTATGTCTTAGGATTGAGACAACTCATACAAAATTAGTACATTTTTTAAAAAAATAATATAAGCTAATGAGCATGATATAAAAAAATACCAAAATATTTCAGTATAAAGCCAATATAGATAGATTAAACTAAAAAGAGACTTTCAGGTTATACAGAAAAAGCCAAGAAATATACACAGTCATGCACTCGACTTCACATAAGAAATCAGCAAAATCGTTCTTTTCTTCGGGGCCTGGGACAGAACTATCAAAAGATTTGTAGTTGCTCTTTAGTTTTTAATTCCGTGATTGATTTAATTTATAGATATTTTTTGATTTTTAATTCTTTGATAGACCATTTTTGTGCAAAAAAATTACAACTCGGACCATCTTCGTGCAATTATATCTTTAATTTAAAAAAATCTTAACGTCCGTTACAAAAAACTAACGGAATGCAATCGGGCGGCAAAAAAATTATAGATGAGTCATATGAATGTCTATTATTATATGTTGGTCATTTTTGTGCAAAACAATTATAACTCATGTCATCTTTGTGCAATTAAGTCTTAAAAAATATATGTAACATAGTTTAAGATGATTGTCTTTATTTAAGAGAATATTAACATGATAATTTTAATTAAGAACAAAGTGGATAAAGTTTAGAAATGTATAACGTAATTATAATTTTCAACATTTATTAACTCAGCAAAATTGATAGAGTTAGAAATATAAAGCGGTACTGAGAAGTGCCACCTCGATAAAGGGAGACGAGAAGTGCCACCTCACCTTAAATACGCTTCGAGGCGGCCTTGTAAAACTTTTTAAATTATTACTAAGAAAATATATTTATAGATAGTTTTTCTACATTTCATAGGCTAAAGATTAAAGGAAAATTTTAAAAAAATATTAATCTAGTAAATTGAAAGAGGAAAAATGGTATTACAAAAGAAATTTGAGGAAAATATTAAGATAATAAGTCTTTTTCCGGAAATTAAGATGGTAAGATGATTTAAAATTGAAAGGAGAAGTTTAGGGGTGAGCGCGGTGCGGGCGGTGCGGTTTTTTCCTCAAACCGCAAACTAAATCACACATGCGGTTTGATTAAATTTCCAAACCGCACCCGCACCGCGTACCCTCAAAAACCGCATAAACCACACCATGAAAATGCGGTGCGGTGTGGTGCAGTTCACAGCTGTTTAGGCTTTATAAGTTTGAAAATTTTAAATAAAATACAAAACTTAAATGTAAATAAAATACAAAATTTAGATTTAATCAAATTTCCGACAATATAACACAAAGTCGCCAATATTTTTCAATACCAATTAGAAATTACACACCAGAAACTTTAACTTTTTTAGGAATTCAATTACAAAACAAAAATAACTTATAAATTATAAGTTATTATTATTCTAATAAAAAATCTAAGTTATGATTAAAAACAACTAGTGGACAATAGTGGTTAATTACGTTTTATATTTTTGGTAACTAATGCAGCATACTAGTCATTTTTCCAAGCCACCGATCTCCCGAGAGCAAGTAACCAAAAGGAGAAAAATACCTTAAGTCTATCGTAACTCTTAAATTCTATTAAATGAGTCCACTATTTATAACATATTAAATATTCCGGTGCAGTGCGATTTGAACCGCATTTTAGAAATTTAAAGCCATAACCTGCACCGCCCGCGCGGTTTATTAAAAACTCAAACCGCACCGCGAAAATAAAAAACCACGTTTTGCGGCGTTTTGCGGTGCGGATTGGTGCGGTGCCGGTGGTTTTTGCGGTTTTTGCGGTTTTCTGCTCACACCTGAAGTTTGAGGATAATATTGTAATGGTAAGTTCATTTAAGAATAAAGGGGGAAAGTTTAAGAGAATATAAGGTAATTAAGATTTTTCGTTGTTATTATTTATCTTAAATTTGAAAAAATCTTAATAAAAAATGTACTAAAAATTTTAGGAGAATATTATGAATGATAATAAAATATTTAGGAGAATATAAGATAAAAGTAAAATTTTGTGGAGATCACTATTTTGTCGGAGACTTCGGAGACCATCTATGTTCTGCAATCAAAACATTATAAAATATATTATTAGGTGAAGTTTTTTTAACGAATATCACTAATTCATTAATATTATTGAAAATCCTTTAAGTTTAATAAGTAGAATGTGTATGTTCTTCAAACTGAAGAAATATTTTGCAAACTAAATAGGTTTCGTAGAATAAATTTTTTTGTAATGTTATACATGTTGATGCAGTACATATCTGATATTTAAGATTTTGAATAAAATAATCATTTTTGCAGAACATGATTCTCAAAATAATATATTTTATAATATTTTATACAAGATTTTATTTGTAAAACATAAGTGATCTTCACGGTCTCTAATAAAAAGGTGGTTTCCTCATAACTTTACTCGATAAGATGATAATTATAGTTTGTTTTTTAGGGGTTTGATTGTTATACATGGTGAATCACATGGTTATATTATGTGTGTATACCCCTAGTTTCACATGTTTATATTATGTGTGTATACCCTTAGTTCCAATTACGTATCTTGAAAAAAAAGTTACAAATAACCTCGGTGTGATAACTTGATCCATTCCGATTCGGTCTTCCATTTAAAAAGTTGGTCTGCAAAGAAAAATAACATGACAATTGTTAATGTTTAAAATTAATATACGGAATACATGATCTACAAATATCTAGTACTAAAACTTAAATTGTGATTATTATCGATGAATTCATCCCCTGCAAAGACCCTACCCCGCTGTTATGAGAAAGAGAAAATTTATTATACACCAAATGACTCGGGGTGTCTTTTATTAGGCTCATTCTGATATCATGTCGTTCATTCTAAACTCATAATGTTTGGTCGACTGTTTTTAAAATCTTATACTCATTCCATATACTAATCAGGAATAAGATTTAATACATGTTGAGTTTGAAAGAGGACTACGAGGTATCAAATTAAATTTAATTAGCTCATTTTTATTTATAAAGTTAAATACGATCTTAAAATATATATGTTATATATCATGTTGTTTAATCTTAAATAAGTTATGCTTATTTTTATTTAATACAAATTAGTAATATTTTATTTTATTTGTTTTAAAAATTATAAATTAACATTAAATTTTTTTTTAATTTTTTAATCACTTATATTTAATTTTTTTTATTTGTAAGTCGTATAACAACTTAAATTCGACATATGCAATATATAAAAGTTTGATTCAATCAGTGAATCAAAAATATTTAAATTAAAAAGGTTTGATTCCAACACCAAACCAAACACATGATATCATGATATAGGTGTTAGGAATATGTTGTACTCCCTCCGTCCCTCCCAAATGTTTACATTTGGGTGGGGCGCGGAGTTTAAGAAAAATGATAAAATAGTGGAGGAAAGTTAAAAAAGTGAGTAAAGTAGTGGGACCGATTAATATTATATGTATAAAGTGAGTATAATGGAGAGAAGTAGTGGATGTAGTTATTTTAAAAATTATAAAAACCTTACTATTTTTGGAAAGTTTTGAAATGTAAACAATTGGAAGGGACATCCAAAAAAGGAAAGTGTAAACAAATGGGAGGGACAGAGGGAGTATTTTTTATGATAGGAAAATAACTTAAGTATATTTATTAAGTTTTACTAACTTTGTACCCGTGCGATGCACGGGCTATTTGTAAATTGTTAATATAAATATTTTAATTCTAATTTTATTTAACCTAAAATTTTATTCTAACTAAATTTAACTACAGTTAATTTATAAATTAAAATTAATAATGTATCTCATAAATTACGTGTAATATTTTAGTTTATGTTCTGATTTCAAACTGATATTTTTTGTTTAAATTTTTAAATTATTTTGTTGAGAGTTATATTTCATATATTTATTTATCTTTTAGTTATTTCATTTTTTCTAAAATATTATTATAATTAAATTGCTTACATTAAATGCTCAATGTGTTTCTTGTCCATTCAAGTTTTTAATTTATTTTTTGATGGAATGTTTGTTTATTGTAATATCTAATATTTTAATTAATTGATATAACTTATTTGTACATTTTTTATACTTTTTTGTTTATGTATTTGTTCTTGTTATTTTTTCTATTATTTTGTATATTTTTTTGATATTTGTTTTGAGTTTTTATTTAAAATAATTTCATATCATAAATAATTAGAATGAGTTTTATTAAACAAATTACATATTTATTTCTTGAATTTATTAGGCAAACTACTTTTAAAAAAAAATAGTTTTTTGTTGCACTCTAAACTATGTATTAGTTAATTTATGTAGCTTGTTTGCACATTTTTTATTATTTTTATTTATATATTAGTTCTTTATATTTATTTATGTGTTTCTATAGATTTTTGATATTTCTTTAGATTTTTTATTTAAAATAATTATATATATAAATAATTAGAATGAGTTTTATTGAATAAACTACATCTTTATTTTATACTAATTATATATATGATATAATTATATAATTATTTTAAAACTTTTTTTCATAACAAATGTGATTATTATTTTACCAAAATAAATGTAATGAAATTTATTTTTACATGTTTAATTTTATTATTTTCTCTTATTTATATTTTTTAAAATAATATTGTATGAAATATATTTTTAAACATGATAATTAATTTATAATATATTTTCAAATTTTTTATATCTATTTTGTAGTGTTTATGTTATTTTTTTACTAATCAATGTATTATGTTTTTCATGGATAATATATTTTTTAAATTTTTTTACTTTTTGTACTTGTATATTTAGTTCTTATTGTTTTTATATTTGACGTGAATAACCTAAATATAACATATGTGTTATAATTTATTTTATTTCTTGGTTCTCTTATTTTTTCACATTAAAAATTTGTAAGAAGAATATTTTAATCATATCATATAATATATTTACGTAAATATATTTTTTTATTTATATTTTTTTTCGAAAGTTTAAAAGCGGGTTAAATGAATTTATATTAAAAGTTATACTATCTAGATTTCGTTTTATAGTAAAATAATATAATAAATGAGATCAATATAGTATATAATTATATTTTAGCACGTGGAACCCACTTGTGTGACGACATACACATATAATTTTACAATATATTTTTGAAGTTTTGTAATTTTGAAATTAACAAAGTTTATAGATTTTTATTTTTTTTCTTAGTATCATTGTTATACTATATACAATTGTTTTTCCATTTATTTTAGTAAAATTAATTAATTTAAACTTATATACAACTATATTTTTTAAAATATTAACTTCAATAAAATTTAAATATGTACTTTTTTATAATTTTACATTATATTTATTGATTTGTATTTCATTTTATTCAAAATCCCCTTAAAATTTTTTTTAACATGTTTATGTGGTGATTATCATTATATGTTTTTGTTTAATTTTATTCAAAATCCCCTTAAATTATTTTTTATTAATATGGTGATTATTATTTTACCAAGTGTGGTAAAATTAAGTTTTACATGTTTATAATTATTATTAAATTTTTAAATTATTTTGTTGATAGTTATATTTCATATATTTATTTATCTTTTAATTATTTCATTTTTTTCTAAAATATTATTATAATTAAATTTTTTGCATTAAATGCTCAATGTGTATCTTGTCCATTCAAGTTTTTATTTATTTTTTGATGGAATGTTTGTTTATTGTAATATCTAATATTTTAATTAATTGATATAACTTATTTGTACATTTTTTATACTTTTTTGTTTATGTATTTGTTCTTGTTATTTTTTCTATTATTTTGTATATTTTTTTGATATTTGTTTTAAGTTTTTATTTAAAATAATTTCATATCATAAATAATTAGAATGAGTTTTATCAAACAAATTACATATTTATTTCTTGAATTTATTAGGCAAACTACTTTTTAAAAAAATTAGTTTTTTGTTGCACTCTGAATTATGTATTAGTTAATTTATGTAGCTTGTTTGCACATTTTTTATTATTTTTATTTATATATTAGTTCTTTATATTTATTTGTGTGTTTCCATAGATTTTTGATATTTGTTTAGGGTTTTTATTTTAAATAATTTTATATATAAAAAATTAGAATGAGTTTTATTGAATAAACTACATCTTTATTTCATGATTTAAGTGGTTTATACTAACTATATATATGATATAATTATTAAAAAAAAATCATATAAAATGTGATTATTATTTTACCAAAATAAGTGTAATGAAATTTATTTTTACATGTTTATTATTATTATTTTCTCTTATTTATATTTTTTAAAATAATATTGTATGAAATATATTTTTAAACATATTAATTAATTTATAATATATTTTCAAGTTTTTTTATATCTATTTTGTAGTGTTTATGTTATTTTTTTTACTAATCAATTGTATTATATTTTTCATGGATAATATATTTTTTAAAATTTTTTACTTTTTGTACTTGTATATTTAGTTCTTATTGTATTTTTATATTTGACGTGAATAACCTAAATATAACATATGTGTTATAATTTATTTTATTCCTTGGTTCTCTTATTTTTTTCACATTACAAATTTATTTTTTTCGAAAGTTTGAAAGTGGGTTACATGGATTTATATGAAAAGTTATACTATCTAGATTTCGTTTTATAGTAAAATAATATAATAAATGAGATAAATATAGTATATAATTATATTTTAGCACGTGGAACCCTAACACAGATGTACACATATAATTTTACAATATATTTTTGAAGTTTTGTAATTTTGAAATTAACAAAGTTTATAGATTTTTATTTTTTTTCTTAGTATCATTGTTATACTATATACAATTGTTTTTCCGTTTATTTTAGTAAAATTAATTAATTTAAACTTATATACAACTATATTTTTTAAAATATTAACTTTAATAAAATTTAAATATGTACTTTTTTATAATTTTACATTATATTTATTGATTTGTGTTTCATTTTATTCAAAATCCCCTTAAAAGTTTTTGTTAACATGCTTATGTGGTGATTATCATTAACTAAGCGCGGTAAAATTTATTTTTACATGTTTTTGTTTAATTTTATTCAAAATCCCCTTAAATTGTTTTTTATTAACATGTCTCGTGATTATTATTTTACCAAGTATGGTAAAATTTATTTTTACATGTTTATAATTATTGTTTTCTCTTATTTATATATTTTTTAAATTATATTATATAACATATATCTTTTTAATTTTTTTTACAACTATATTTTTGCAAAAAATTGATTTCAATAAATCCAAATATCTGCTTTTTGTATAATTGTACATTATATTTGTTAATTTATTTTATATTTTTTAGGTTGGGAATACATGTGTAGTGAAATTTGTAACTAAAATTATAATATTTTAACTTAAACTGATTGTTCTTTATTGTCCATACTTATGTATTATAAATATATTAGAAATAATTAGACTTTATTGTGAAAATTATTTTTTATCGTGTATGCCTTGAAAATAGGGGTGCAAGAGTTTTATATGATTTTGATATTTATGTGAAATGACACTCTTAGTCATGACTACCAAACCACATATTAGTACCATATTAACTGCTTTACACCTATTATATTATATATAGGATATAATTTGTAGCCTTTAACGGATAACCATAGTTATCTATCTATTAAAGGAGTAGCTTATATAAATAAGTACACTATAATAGCTTGGAGTTTGGTAGTAATTGTAGTTTCTAAGTCATGTTGACTACTAGGAAGATATGCAAAATAGGTGGACTAATTGTAAATATAAAATACTTTGTAATTTTGTCTAAGTGAAAGAGTATCAACTGCTATGGGAACAACTTCAACTGCTAATCTACAAAGCTTCAACAGATGACTCTACAAGCTTCAACGGATAACTTATATGCCCTCAACGGATAAGCAGTCAAGCCTTCAATGGATAAAGCTGTCAACGGATGCTATCAGTTTAGTTTCAACGGATGACATTGATATAGTGTCAACGGAACACCTATGAAGCTTCAACGGATAATCAACAAAGATAGCAGTTGATAGTGACTTGACAAAAGCTGACAAAGTCACATGGGTTGATAGTGCACAAAAGGAATATGGGAGCCTAATTGCAGGTGTAAGAAGAAAATGAAGCATTTCCATTTCCATGCAAGACAAGCTTGTTCAAAGATGTTGTATCTAACTTGAATTGCATTGGACAGAGAAATGAAGAAATATGTAAATTGAACCTAGCTGATAGGAATATTATCTGTCTTATTGCACATGTAACTTGGTGATATATAAACCAAGTGTAGCAAATATTTTAGATGTAAGAATTACAAGGTTTATAACAACAAGAACAAGCAAGTTGTATCTTTAGTCTCTCAAGTTCTAAGTTGTAAAAATACTTATAAGCAGCTGTGTGCATTTTTGCATCACAGAGATTTTCACAATATATACATCTCTGGTGGAAAGACAATCCACCAGAAAATTTTTAAACTTGTATTTTATTTACGTTCTGTTATTTGAATACTTTCAAAGTCTTATTTCCATTCTTGCATTCAAAATACAGTTATATATTTCAGAAATAATTTTTCGGAAAAGTAAAAAGAAACCAGATTTCCATTCAACCCTCCTTTTGTAATTCTATTGTTGTATTGTTAGGGAATAATAATTGGTATCAGAGTAAGATCTTAACACGCAAATAGTTTAAAGATCAAAGCAATCAAACAACATGAGCAAGAAGGATGTTGGAGTAAAGATTCAAATTCTGGACAAAGACAACTATCATCACTGGAAAGTGAAGATGCACATTCATCTACTCTCTCAAGATGAAAGCTATGTCAACTGCATAGAGAATGGACCTCATGTACCTCGCAGGGCTGAAACAGAAGCTGGCGAAGCTACTGGAAATGAGAAAACAATTTCAAATCCCAAATCAGAATGGATAGATGAAGATATTGAAGCTGTTCACAAAGATAAAAAGGCCATGGATATTTTGTTCAATTGTCTTTATTCAGACATGTTTAACAATGTCATAAACTGTAAAACTGCTAAAGAAATTTGGGATCATATTCAAGTGCTATGTGAGGGTATTGAGCAAGTCAGGAAAAACAAGATGCAGCTTCTAATAAAACCATATGAACACTTCCACTTTCGAGATGGTGAGTTACTAAATGACATTTCTTGTAGATTTCAGAAGTTGTTAAATGGACTGAACTTGTATGGAAGAGACTACCAAACCAAGTATTCCAACCTAAAATTCCTAAGGTCTTTACCAAAAGAATGGAAGTCATTGACAGTCTCTCTAAGAAATTCACAAGAGTATAAAGACTTCACTCTTGAGAGACTATATGGTATTTTAAAGACCTATGAGCTTGAGCTGGAACAGGATGAGTTGATAGAAAAGGGAAGGAAAAAAGGTGGATCTATGGCATTGGTAGCTGAGTAAGAGCGAGCAGTGGTAGCTGAGGAAAAAAGGTGGATCCAAGACAAGACTGTTACTCCTATCTCTAAGTCTGACAACTCTGTTGAGACTGACATTGAGAAGGAGCCAGCCATAGTGAAAGCTAAGCATGTTAAAGGTTCAATTATTGATTCTGTTTCTACCCCTAAACCTTCAGGACCCAAGAAAGCTAGGGTACCAAAGTCTTCTTAATTAATCTGTGTTTGCAGGGTAAGGTAAGAAAAGAAAGGATCATGTGGATTCTAGAGTGTGGGTGTTCTAGGCACATGACAGAAGAAAAGTCCCTGCTCACAGATGTGGTTGAGAAAGCTTGCCCTATAGTTACCTTTGGAGATGACAACAAAGGATTTACTAAGGGATATGGCAATTTGAAAATTGGCAATGTCATTATTGAGAATATCTCTCTTGTGGAAGGATTAAAGCATAATCGCCTGAGTATAAGTCAATTCTGTGACAGGGGATAAAATGTTGATTTTAGAACAAAAAGATGTTTGATCTCCCACAGGAAAGATGAGAAGCTTGCTTTATAGGGAGTAAGGAAAGGTAATCTGTACATAGCTGACTTGAAGTCTACTTGTGATGGAGTAAGCAGATGTTTCTACAACAAAGCTTCATCAAATCTAAGTTGGTTATGGCACAAGAAGATCTCGCACTTAAACTTCAAGAAAATGAACTCTCTAATCAAGAGAGAACTAGTGAGGACTACCACCAAGAAGGACTCTATGAAGCATGTGAAAAAGGGAAATCAAAGAAAGCCTCACACAGAAGCAAGGAAATGACAAGTATAACTGAACCTCTTTAGTTGATTCACATGGACTTATTTGGTCCAGTGAACGTATTGTCACTATCAAGAAAAAGATATGCTTTAGTAATGGTCGATGATTTCTCCAAGTACACATGGGTGTTGTTTTTACAATCCAATGATGAAGCACCTCAGCTAATAGTGGATCATATAAAGAAAATTGAGTTGAAAGCGAAATTACCTGTTAGAAAGATCAGATCAGATAATGGGACAGAATTCAAGAATGCATTTCTAAATGAATTTTGTACGGAGAAAGGTATTTCGAGACAGTATTCAGCCCCAAGGACTCCTCAACAAAACGGGGTAGTAGAAAGGAAGAATCGTACCTTGGTTGAAGCGGCAAGGACTATGCTAAGTGAATCAAGACTTCCCACCTACTTTTGGGCTGAATCTGTCAACACAACATGTTACAGTCAAAATCGTACCCTGATCAACAAAGATCATGACAAGACTCCTTATGAGATTATGGCTGACAAGAAACCTACACTGAAATACTTTCACGTATTTGGTGCCAAATGCTTTCTGCTAAAGGAAGGAAATGAACATCTAGGAAAGTTTGATGCTAAAGCAGAAGAAGGTATATTTCTTGGCTACTCTCTGGAATCTAAAGCTTACAGGGTTTATATGATTTCTGATCAGAAGGTGATTGAAAGCCTTAATGTAACATTTGACGACACCAAGTTGGCAAGCCTGCAGAGAGAAAAAGATTCTGAATCTCTGGAATTTGAGAATCTATCAGATGATCCTTTGGATATAATAGAACCTGAGATTGCTAGAACTGGGCCTGTAGTCCAGGGCAATGCTGATTCAGGATCAAATGATGGTAATGGTGGAAATAATGATCATAATAATCATACAGAAACTCCATCAAGAACCATTACAAACAGATCAGAATCATCCAGTCATGGTGACAGCAACTCAGAGGGAACATGAAGAGGATCTACAGTTCACACTCAACATCAGGCTGAATTAGGGGAAACATCAAGATCTTATCTGCCTCGTCAAAGAGTTTGGAACAGAGACCATCCCTTTGAATTGATCATTGGTGATCCTGACACAGGAGTAAGAACTAGACATGCCACTCAGAATGAATGCCACTTCTCAGGATTTTTTTCAGAAATGGAACCTAAGAAAGTGGATGAGGCACTAGAAGATCCAGATTGGGTTATTGCAATGCAAGAAGAACTCAATCAGTGAGAGGCAGAAAGTGTGGAAGCTGGTACCCCGACCAAAGAACAAGTCAGTGATAGGCACTAAATGGGTATTCATGAACAAGCTAGATGAAGATGGCATTGTAACGAGGAACAAAGACATGCTAGTAGCTAAAGGTTATTCTCAAGAAGAGGGTATTAATTATGATGAAACCTATGCACCAGTAGCTAGACTTGAGGTAATCAGGATGTTTCTGGCATTCGCAGCACATTCAGAATTCAAAGTTTATCAAATGGATGTGAAGAGTGCATTCCTGAATGGAGAGCTAGAAGAAGAGGTGTATGTGGAACAACCACCTGGTTTTGAAGATCCAAATCTGGCTGATTTTGTATACTTTCTATTCAAAGCTCTCTACGGTCTTAAGCAAGCTCCGAGGACATGGTATGACACCCTCTCTGAGTTTTTACTTGAAAATGGTTTCACTAGAGGTGTCATAGATAAAACTCTGTTTCATAAAGTGCATAAATCTGATATGATATTAGTTCAAGTATATGTTGATGATATTATATTTGGTTCTACTAATGATGATCTTTGCAAGAGATTCTCTAAGCTAATGCAGAGTAAGTACGAGATGAGTATGATGGGAGAGTTGAACTACTTTCTTGGATTACAAGTGAGTCAAAGGAAAGATGGGATATTCATTAGTCAATCTAAGTACATCAGAGAACTTCTTAAGAAGTATAATCTGGAAGATTCAGCTCCAGCAAAGACTCCCATGCCAACAGCCTCCAAGCTTGATCAGGACAAAACTGGTAAGAAAGTTGACATCACAAGCTATAGAGGTATGATAGGCTCATTACTCTATCTCACAGCAAGTAGACCAGACATAATGTTTGCAACATGCTTATGTGCTAGATTTCAAGCTGAACCAAAAGAATCTCATTTAATAGCTGTTAAAAGAATATTTAGGTATCTTAAGGGAACTCCAAATCTTGGAATTTGGTACCCTAAAGGTACAGGTTTTGACCTAGTTGGCTATACAGATTCAGATTTTGCAGGCTGTAAGATTGACCGGAAAAGTACATCAGGAAGTTGTCAGTTTCTTAGAAGAAGATTGGTTTCCTGGCATAGCAAGAAGCAGCACTCAGCATCCACATCAACTGCTGAAGCTGAATACATAGCTGCTGGAAGCTGTTGTGCTCAAATCTTGTGGATGAGGAACCAACTCCGGGATTATGGTCTATTGGTATCAAAGATTCCAATACTCTGTGACAATACAAGTGTAATAGCAATCTCAAACAATCCAGTTCAGCACTCAAGGATAAAGCACATTGATATCAGGTATCACTTTATCAGAGAGCATGTCACAAATGACACTATGGAGTTACACTTTGTACCCACAGAGGATCAAATTGCAGACATCTTCACCAAACTACTTGATGAAAACACTTTCTCTAAGTTGGTTAGTGAACTTGGGATGTTAAATATCTCTAATTAATTTTAGAAGTCAATAACTGCAATTTGGTCTGGTTAAATTCACATGTTGTCTAAATTCTATATATTAAAGACATCTGAATTTACATGCCATTAATTATTTCTCGTAATTCAATCATTTTTGTGCTTACATACAAAATATATATATGGCTGGGCACATTCATATTGATAAATCTATTTAATTTGATCTCAGTGGACTTTAGATAATTAATATTTGAAGGGGTTCATTGACATTAAAATTAAATATATTGCAGCATAATCATTTTTCACAAAAATATAGTGTTATCAATTTAATGATAATATTTGTAGAATTAGTGAAAAATAATTTTGATTTATTGTTTTAACATTCTTTTTAACTCAATATTTAAAAGATGTTTAAAATAAATCAGTAGCAAAGGATTGTGGCATAGAAATTTTTCTAAGTCCTGCACTCTGTGTCGCCATAGAATGTGTCGCCACAGAGATCTGACTTAGAATTTTTCTAAGTCCTGTACTCTGTGTCGCCACAGACTGTGTCGCCACAGAGACCTGACTTAGAATTTCTCTAAGTCCTGTACTCTGTGTCGCCACAGATAGTGGTCGCCACAGAGAGGGATCACCACACAACTCCTTTGATTATTTTAGATTGTTTTGCTGTTAATGTATATATACACAATCGGGTTGGTTATCTTCTACATACACACAACATTACCATCGCAGTAGAAAATTTTTTTGTTGATCAAAACCCTAACAAAGTGCTGTTGAAATTTATAATTTTTACAGTTTTGTAAAGCCCAGTTAATCAGGAGTAGTTTGATATCAAAATCACTCGATTTCATCGGTTAATTTTGCAGATCGAGATACTTGTTTTGTTTAACTGTTTAAGGGCTTGTTTGGTTTCTCCTTTAAGGGTTTTAGTCTCAATTAAATTTCTTCCTTAAGACATTGTTTGGTTAACCCTTTAGAACTGCAGTGTGTTTAATTAGAGTCTATTTATTTCTCTTAATAATTCGAAGTGCTCAATTTAATTTGTTTTAAATCTAAACTTTATTCTCATTTTATTTAAATGGCGAATAATATTCAGATTCCAAAAACAAATTTTGTTTCTATTATTGAACGTGATCCCGTGAAAATGGTACTTTTTGAAACTTGGATCCGTTTTTTTAAAAAAACACTCAATTGTGCGATTCGCATTAACGACTAACGTAAAATTGAATGTTGAGCTTCTCAGGCATGTACACACAATAGCTATAAACTCTTCAGAAGATGAAAAATTAGCTTTTTCTTTTGACATTGATGATGATACCATCAGAATTACAGAGGATGATTTCAATGAACATCTTCAGTTACCTCGAGATTACTTTGATGACACTCCAGAAGATTGGGAACTACTCAGCTTCTTCAGAGCAATAAGGAGCACAATGACAGCGAATGATGATTTACCAAGGCACTTCAGCAAAAGTCATCTTCCGAAGGAATGGAATCTATTGTTCAATATACTGTCTCATTGCTTGTCTCCCAAGACGGTTAGATTTCATGGACTCACTATTTTTAATCAAGTTGTTGGGGTTGCTGTCGCGAATAATATTCGCATCAATTTTGGGAGGTTATTCATGGAGCACATTTTGGAGAACCAATCAAATCATCAGAACTTTATCCTATATGCAAGGTTTCTTCAGATAGTGCTAAATGGAAAACTGTCAGAAGCCCAAAAGACATCCACTCACAGTGACTTAATACAAGATCCTCCTGTCCTATCTCAACTGGTAGTCACAAAGCTACACAAGAAAGGGAACTATCCAAACTCAGAGGTTGCTTTCCTAACAGACCACATGATAGATGCCTTTGCCACTATCAATGCTCAATATGAAGAAGAAGAAGAAGAAGAAGAAGAAGCTGAAGATGCATCTATAGCTGCAGATGAACCCCTAGCTGAAAATGACCCAGAGGAAAACATGGCTAATGAGCCTGTTGGAGATGAGGATGTAGAAGCAGATCAACCTATTTCTGAACATGGTGACCAAGCAGAGGCTGAAGTTGAGCAAGAACAAGAAGCTGTATCTGAAGAATCCTCTCAACCTCAACCTGAAGCTGCTAGTCCACCACATCAAGCTGTTGAATCTACTCATTCTAATACCTCTGTCTATAGACCAGTCTTCTCAGGTATGGGTACTTCTTCTATGAGTCATACTTTTGAAGCATGTTCTGATTTTATTAGCATAGATCAATTACACCTTGATCCTCAGCATACACAAATACTTGTTGAACAAGTAGATAGGTTAGGGAGTGAATTTGGTATGCCACAAATTCATAGCCACCCTCTAGATCCAAACCAAACACCATCATCTCTCCTAGCTCAAGCCCTGGAGTATAAGGATCCTATGCAAATAGAGGGAGAAACTGCACTTGATGCAGCAAATAAGGAAGGTACTGTGAGTGAACCCGCAGCTCTATCTCCTATGAAGCAAAGTACTGAACATCCTGAGACATCTGCAAACCTCCAGGTATCTTCCCAAAAGGATTCTCTGGCTAAAAAGGTACATACACAGTTACTAGATATATCTTCTCAACAAGGTAGATCTATTGAAATTCGCCCGTCAGCCACGACATCCTGTAACGAGTCAAACACCTTATCCAATATCCAAGCTCTTGAAGCTTTAAATGAGTCAATTAGAAGAGTACTATTTGGTGAGGACGTATTGACGGTAACAGGGAATTCGACCATTTTACGGTTAGAGTATACTGTTCAAGGTCC
Organism: Apium graveolens; assembly: GCF_009905375.1. Taxonomy (NCBI): domain Eukaryota; kingdom Viridiplantae; phylum Streptophyta; class Magnoliopsida; order Apiales; family Apiaceae; genus Apium; species Apium graveolens. The sequence continues at coordinate 64,180,293 of NC_133647.1, forward strand.
TTCAATGGATCAACTGCCTTCACAGGTGTTAGGAGAGAGTGCTGTAATCGCTGCCAAATCTAGCACAACACTTACCTCCCCAGGACTAATAAACCTGGATGCATTTGCGGATAGTGGATTCGACGTAGGTGCGGATCGGCAACCCGTTGGCGATGAACCAGATTTACCTGGTGAGCCTAAGGGGAATGTATCTTCACAGATACAAAGGGAAGCTGGGGATCAGATGCCAGATATGAAGGCCCCAGTGCTCCCTCCGGAGATTCAAACTCTGGACGAATCATCTCCTGATGATAGGCAACTTGTCTCAGACAAGGATGGGGAATTGCGAACTCCCATTGCACCACTGCTGACCTCCTTAAGGATGGCTCCAGATTGGAAGTTAAGATGAAGAATTGAAGCAAGTCAAAGCTACACTAGCTCAAGTCCTGAGGAATACAGAAGAAAAGATGATATCAAACTTTGTCAAGAATCGCTTTGGATTCATATTGACTCAGTAAGATTGGTAAAAGCTACAAGGACTGTAAGTTGTGGTTAGTTGTCTAATTAAACTCTCATTGTATCTGTACTTACATGTTTTTGACATCTTCAAATCTATTAACTTGTATATTTTGCATAATTTACAAGTTGGGGGAGATTGTTAAATATATTTGTGATGTCATGTCTAATCTATTGTGTTTAGTTTCAGAACTTAATATCAGGACTTACTGGAAATCAGAACTTACTGAAGTTAGAACTTAAGGCCTTCAGGATTTATATCAGGACTTAAGTGCGGATACTTCAGATAAGGAAAGCAGCTGATTTACAGGAAATGATCGTAACTAAAACAATAGAAGATATGCATGAAGAGTTAAAAGACTAGAAGACTAGTAGAAGATAATATCTGATTGATATATTTTAGGAGACAGAATTATATTCCATATCAATTAGAAGATATCTTGTAACTGTGTACTATATAAACACAGCTTAGGGTTTACACTATATGTATTATCATTCACGAGAAAGATTATACATAGTAACCTAGCAGCTCTTAGTGATATTGTTTAGGGGTGTTCAAAAAATCCGTCAAACCGTAAATCCGGACCGGACCATCTCAATCCGAACCAAGAAAAATCGAAACCGCTAAAACCATTTTTAATGGTCCGGTTAATCGGACCGTTTACACATAAATGGTTTGGTTATGGTTTCCAATAAATTAAAAACCGTTTAAACCAAACCGGACCGTTATATAATAATATATAAAAATTCTAGTATATAGATATGAGTTATGATTATAAATTATGGTTTTATGTGTGTGAGTGTATATTATATTAAAAACATCAAATTACTTTTTAAATAAAAACTTAGTTAATTGTTAATATGTCGTAGTTATACTCTACTTCATATACTTAATATTATTTAAATTAAATTAAAGTATATGAAAGTCATATGTAAACTAAATATTTGTAAATATATATATCACACACTTATATGTAATATATAATAAATTTTATATTATAATGACTTAAATAACCGTTTAGTTGTAAGTTTAATATAAACAAAACAAAGTAAATGATTAAGCTCAAACCGTGGTTCAGAACCGAACCAATCCGTTATTTTATGGTCTGGTTTGGTTTGGTCTTGGCATTTAATTGGTCTGGTTTGGTTTAAATTTCAAAAAACCGTTCTTACTGGTTCGGTTCGAAAAAAACAAGAATCCGGACCAAACCAATCCGTGAACACCCCTAATATTGTTCATCACTGAGAGAGAACAACTGTTCTATTGTAACATAGTTTATTGAATATACTTTATTACTGTTACATACTTGTGTTGAAAATTAATTTGATTGTATAAATACTATATTCAACCCCCTTCTATAGTGTTGTGTGACCTAACAGTGCATGAATAATTTGAAAAGGTATGTTGAAAATTTATCATTAGACAAATTGAAAATAAACATTTTGTATATAATATAAAAACTAGCCTAAAACTCGTGTGATGCACGATTATTTTAAATAATTGTTATTTTGTTATAATAAAATAGCTATTATAAAGTCTCAATAAGTATAACCGAATATAGCAGAACTTGAAATTAATTTATTCAGCTTAAGTTAACTAAACATAACATAAAATAGCTATTAAAATAGCTATTATAATGTCAAATAGTTCAAAATTAATAGAATTTAAATTAATTTATTGAGCTTAAGTTTTAGAAAATTTTTGATTTATTTATTCTAAATCAATTCATTAACATATTTTTTTCTTGAATAAATAATACGGATTATATTGTATAATCTAATTTTCAAAGCTTATTTTTCAGACTTTACAGTATAATTCACTAACAAATTGTTTGGAGATTATTTAAGAAAATCTTGCATCGTTGATAACATAACAAGCTAAAAATAGAAAAGTGGTTAAAACTTATCAAAGAAAATGTTTATTTACTTATACATGTCTTGCAGTTTGTAATAATGACTTTAGAAATGAATGTGTTCACTGATGTGCTTGCATGCTATGTGTCACTTGATTATTCTTGAGTTGTGTGCACTAGCATTAGGTTCATTTATTTGATTTTTCTGAGAACAGATAAAATCGATTGATTAATTTATAATTAGCAATTTGATTGGCTATTTCTCTTTAAATTCTTGTGTCTATTCATATTTTCCTCTCTCGTCATCTTATAAATAACCAGTTCATTTCATTTCTCTTCACATTCTTAAAAGCCCTCTTTCAACTTTAAAATCTCTCATTCTTCTTCAAAAAAAATCAACACATAATTGGAGTTCAGTATTTGTAACATGTCCTTCAGAGCTCGCATTAACGAAGTCACAGATCACATCACTGAAATCCCAGTGGATGTAATCAACTCTTTTCCTCGTGAATTTGAAGTCCAGCTTCTGGTTCTTGGAATAAAGTTTAGTCTCCTTGAAGAAAGGGAAAAAGGAAGAGAAAGAGAATGAATAACTCAACAAAAAAGAATTATAGGGCTTTCTATTTTTGTGGAGTCAAGCAGGAGGGAGACAAACTGTAATGCCCCCAAATCCGGGGTCAGAGGATTTGGTCGTCACTATGAAACCTCAATCCAAAATAACATATTTAATCAATAAACAAATGCCAGCAGAAGACATTTATCATTTATGACCCCAAACTAATCCAAGATCTTCTAAGGTTACAGTTCTAGAAACAAGATATCCAAATTCCATAGATAAATTTTTACTTTCTTTTAAAACTCTTTTCAATAGTTCCAAACTTTAAAACTTAACCCGCTAGTATAACTTCGAAAAGAAGTATACTAGGCCCAAATACAATACACAACTATTGTAGAATATAATATAAACAACTTTACACATTAAAACTTACACTAGTCCACAAACTATGGACCAACCACCTTCCAAATGCTTCTCTTTTGCTTCCTCGAATTACGCGGCTAAACATCACAAGTTAATCCTCACTGGAGGTTAAATTTGAAAACAGGAAATTATGAGCGAAAGAAATGCTCATCAAGATCATTATAATATATATGGTTGTTTTTATATAAAACTGACATCTGCATTAGAGCAGAACATTTAAAATCATGATTGCTGAATCAAAAATTTAGTTAAGGAATCCCAGAATTGATTCCTCCTCTGTATTCAAAATCCTTTTGATATTTTTGATCGAAAATGATTCAGCAATACTTTGAATCTCGACGAGAATAAAATCCGTACAACAGTGTTTACGGAAATATCGTAAACAACAACATGAAACAGTGATTATGGACTGAATTACAACCTTTATTCAAAAACCGAACTCTTGATATTAATACTCATTCTATTGTCATATCAAATTAGATATTAATATGAACTTTGATGCTCACAATATCCCATACTGAAGTCAACATCAATCATCTATACTAATATCACCTTTGATATTTAACAACAACCTAAATATCCACATCAAGCAGAAACTGAATCAAAACTGCATTTCACCTTTAATCAAAAATAGAAACAGTTGATAAATCATTTATTCTATGAATATCAAAAACGATATGATAATTTAGATTGGGATCATTCACCGACGGACGTACTATCACATGCTGATCAGCCCGTGTGATAGCACAAGGTCATGATTCGTAGAAACATGTCCCCAAAACACGAGTACTCAAATAAAAAGGCAATATATATGCCTGTGGCATAAATTTTGTCAAAATATTTCATATGACACTTAGAAATAGCCCTCCGTTGGACCGTCCGTCCCGGTCATTTACGCACTGATCCAATCTTAAAACCTTTTATTGAAAAGGGGTCATAATAATTGACACCCAAAATAACTTTATTCCCCCATTTACTTGGGTATAAATATTTGCAACCAAATCATTTTTCTCAAATTCCAAAACATTTATAAATCCATTAATTTGATAAGTAAAATCACTTAGCTATTCTGAACATAGAATAACAAGAGAGTACTTGCATAAACAGAATCATTTAATTCAACGATATGTAAAACATTTATCTATTCCGAACGGAGAATAGGGAAAGCAATACTTGCATAAGAAAATTTAAAATAAATATCACTTGAACAATAAGTGATGATTGGGATACTTGCCTTTGAGATTTAACAGTTAGTCACACTCGTAGAAACGCAATTATCTCAGTTTGTCATCTAAAGGCCTCACCGTCTTTTACTTCGCTAAATTTCTGATCTGCTGCTCATGCAGTGGTTCAACCTAATATTCCATACTATTCAACTCTAGTCTTCATCCATACCATCTGGTCTTGATCATCTTGAAAGACTCGTATCTAAAATTAGAAATAACATTTTAATCATTTAAACGATAATTACTCGACGAATTGCGCGTCAAAATCCTATCGTCTACCCATACGATAGCCCACACATAAAGAAGACAGTCAAACATAAGACCATTGACCCACTTACACACGTAATTCATATAACACGTAAGCAAATCCACATATCACATAACTCATATCACATATGACTCAGTTCATCAAAACATTTAACTTGGCACTTTTAGAATCGAAATCGGGTCAAAAATATGGTTTATTGATCAATAATAGACTCAGAATGACTTGTAAAACAAGTGAACTTTAGAAACAAAATAATTTGGGTCTCGAAGGTATTTTTATTAGAAGCAAAATATTTTTCTGAGTCTAGAGGCGTTCATTTCGTATTAAACGGACGAACGGTCTATTTATTATGAATAAAATAAGAATAATTCAATTAATAATAATATTAATTGAATATTCAATACCTTTATATAATTTTTAAAATTCCAAAATAATTTTTAGAATATTATTTGGCTCAATTATAAATAATTACACTTCATTCAACTATTTATAAATAAAATTAATTGATCAAATAAATTAATCAAATTAATTAAATGAATAAATAATTAATCAAAAAAAATTATAAATAATTGAATCAAATTATGATTTTCAAAAATAATAAAAGATAATAATTTGAAATTAAAATAAAATTTTTAAAAAAATCGAAATAACGTCTTTGTAAAACGGACTTTTCCCGGGGTCATAACCCCTCAAAATCAATCCCAAACAACACAATCCAACTATACTCTAATAAAATTTATAAACTTTAAACACACCATAATTTATATATGCACGTATAAACACGCCAAAAACGATAACACGGTCACCTGAACCAAAATTCGGGCCAAAAGTGACTTCTCCAACAAATTCTAAAAATTACTAAATAAATATATAAACAATAACATGCTATAATATACACAAGTACGAAGGCGGAATTTCGAAATCGTTACCCAAAATAAATTCTGATCACCCCGAAGACAATATCTGATGTCCGGAAAATATCTCCAAAAAAATCTGAAATTCATTGTCATAAACATACACACGATGAAACGCCATGTGGAGTAATCAACACCGTCAAACTCCTTTTCTACGCCCCGAAAATAAATTAAAATGGAAAATATGCTCCACAATTTTTTTCTCAAAACCTCACAATATATATACCTATGTGTAGGTATCGAAGCACTGATCGTTTATATATATAATAATTGAAATTTGGACGGACGGTTTGTAAGATATAAATTTTTGAAAGTTTGTAAGATATGAATTTTTGAAAGTTAAAAGTAATAAATATAACAAGCAGAGAGGAGAGAGCGAGACAGAGAAGAGAGAGGGATTTGAGATGGGGGAAAACAAAAAAAAAGGAGGTGGAGATTTGTACGGATAAAAGAAATAAAGGAAGTGGGTGGCGTATGTGGGGGCAACAGGGAAGAGAGAGGAGAGAACAAAGTTGAGGCGGTGGTCCTGTTATATGTTTCTATTTTTATTTATTATCTTTTTTTTTTCAACTGCCACGCATCTAATGAGAAATATAAACAAAACATGTGTCCAGAAATTGAAACGTACCCTCTTTTGGGCTCGATTTTGTTCCGCGTTTTACGATTTAACGAACAAATGTGCGGGCAAATAAATTCCGAAAAATTACCAAAATAATTTTAAAATTCTCGGAATAATTAAAAACTAGTACAATGAAAAGTTCATAATTTTAAAATATTTTTTGAGTTTAACACGAGACCCGCATTTTGAGATTTAACGAACAAACTTGCTAGTGAAATTAACTCGAAAAATTACCGAAATACTTCTAAAATTCTCGGAATATTTAAAAAACATTAAAAATAAAATTTTCATAATTTTTGAAATATTTTTGACTCGCACGCATTACCCGCATTTTACGATTAAACGAACAAACGTGCGGGTAAATAAAATCCGAAAAATTTCCGAAACAATTTTAAAATTCTCTAAATATTTAAAACTTAGGAAAATATGAGTTTCATGATTTTTGAAACATTTGGGAATTTAATACTAAATTTACACGTATATATCGGATCCAAAAATAGATTACTTAGCCGCTAAGTAACTATATAAACGATAAAATTTAATATCACATTTAGATAATTATCAAAACCGAGATTCTTATAAAACACCCTATGAGAAAATAATATACAAATATCCCGTCTCCCGAGAATACGGGTTTTATTGATCTACCAAAATGATTATCGTATCGAAAATATTGCGCTGCTCGTACGGGTCAAACCGTACTCCGGATCGAAAAAGTCAAAACACGGAAAAAGTTCAGAATAATCAAATTAGATTAGGAAGGAGTTTTCCGAAGAGTTCCGGGTTGTAAAAATGCAAACACGGTTGAAATTGGACAATTCCCGATTTTATAAAATAGTTTTATAATTATACATAAAATAATTATTAAAACTATAACTCATTATAAAATCATATAATAATCCAAAAAATACCAGGAAAATACCATAATTATCTATACTTTATTCTGGACATATTAAAATAAAAAATACTTACACTTTATCACATATACACACCCAAATATAAATATCAATCATCAGATAATTCACCAAAATTCCCATAATAATTATTTATTGATAAAAAAATAATTGCACAATATTTCCCGGATATTTCAAAACAATTTCAATTTACCGATATCAATAAGATCGGCATTTAAATAAATTTTGAAAATAATACATTTAAGTAAATATTTTCAAAAATTAACAAGAATCGATATAACACTTAACAATTAGCATATTACCATTTAATAACACCAACTTGTCAAACATGAATAAAATATCCACCATTTTATTCATTCTAAATCATAAAAGCACATATATATATTCAAATAATAATTATAATAATTCTAAAAATACGGGATATTACACAAACAAGAAGAAAGAATAATAGTTTGGGATTTCCTTTTTCTTTTTCCCCCTTGTAATGAAGAATCTTCATTAATCAATGAAATGTTTCTTTTGTTCATTATTGATGTGTTGCATATGTGTTTTATATAAATTCATGTTTATCATATTTGCTTAATTGCTTATCTTAATATGATTTAAAGTGGAATTAAAATATAATAAACTGATAACACTACTTAACATAAATCTTGAATGTGTCCAAGGATATTTCTGTTAGTTGAACACATCTTTTTGGTTTGTAAGTTTTTCCAATATGAATTTATTTGCTTAACTGATTATTTGTTTAGGACACTCAAACTTTTAACATGTTAAACAACAGTTAAAATTGAACAAATCATAGATCAATTTATTGACTTAAATGTTTATTCTTTATGGATATAACATGCAATGATCTATAATTAAAATGAACAATCTGTCTAACTCTTACATGATTAAAATTGTGATATGCATTAACCATGTATCAACAGGAACAAAGCAAAGTCGATCTTTCGCAACAAGTGATAGCACCACAGGTGGTATTACATCAAGTGGTTTCTTAACAATTCTATGGTGCTTGTGGTTATCAGAAAATAAGTCACTTGACCTTAGAGGGAATTGGAGGTATCACACAAGCCACTAACCCAATTTCTTGATCCGTCTTGAACCATAAATGATCTAAATGACAAAGAAATATGAACCTGAAAAAAGGACCAGTGAGTTGAGTGAAACAAGTGGGCCTCTCTACCAAAGCCAAATACCAAGCTTTGTGTAATAACATTTCTTGACTCCCAAAAGACAACAATAAACTAAAAAAAGGTTGACTACACTAGATTCATGGACCCACTCCATGAAAAAATAAGTTATAAGTGGAGTTACACAAGAGGGAGAGCACATCATTTGAAATTTCTTCTACTTTCAGAAGAAGTTCCAAAACACATATTATGAAATAACTCTTCTCACAACTTATAAATTTCTTTGTGATCAAGAATTTCAACTTGTTGAACTACTTGTATTAAATTGGAAATAATCTTTCCTATTACTAAGTCAATATAATCAAGTAACATAATGATTGAATTATGCTTACCAACTCAGAACCCTCATTTGGTTTTGGTTAGAGGCTACATGCTGATGTAGACCTTCATGATGCCAATTCAAACCCACGAGATTCATCACTATTTAGTGAATACTAAGGTAATCATAACACATATAAAGTGTAAGTAGACCTTCAATGGCTACATGGTTTGAGGATGGTACCTCTGAGGGGATGTGGCGCCCCAAAATCCGGGGTCAGGGATCTAGGAGGCCACATCACCATGAATCATGTTTAACACTTATCTCATACAATAATATATATACTCACACCTTTATGACCCCACACTTATCAACACACACACACTTACAAGTTATTGTCTTGGAAATAAATAATTCATTACTAGAGTTTATCAGATCCACAAAGTGATAATTATTACAGACCAAAAGTGATTAAGTCTTACCACGGGTGTAACCTTTATTTAAGGTTAGACCGCAACCAAATATATGTTTCTTCATTATTACCTTACATAAGTTATACTTGTAAATAAACCGGACTAAAAATAACTGAAAACCAATCCAGCTTATACGGTCTACCTGGGGTACTGCGCCGAACATCCTACGGAACAGCTGGTCATTTCCTACCCGTTTCCTGGCCGTGAGTTTCATGATAGGCATCTTGATTCACTTTTGTGTTATGTCATTTTAAGGAAACAAGTGTGAGCTATAATGCCCAGTATAATAAAATATAGTATGAAAAGACTGTATAAGAAATTCATATTAAATTCCGTATATGATACATAAATGTTTGTTTAAAATAGTTTTTCTCGGTGTTACACACCTCTTTTCAAAATAACTCTTTTATTGACTTATTAGTCTGTAAATACCTTAATGGAAACCCAATGCCTAGGCTTAGGTTACGGTATTGCATCTCAATTCCAATTGAAAGAATAGGACATTCACTGGAGCCCCCGAAATACGATGATCAGTCGTATAATGATAAATAATTATTATTCTCTACATGTAGAAGGACGATTCCCTTTATTATTGGTTATCACCCTGGCCGCATTCGGGCATTTTTTGTGTCCATCTCTCTCATGTACACACTTCGTGTCTATCCCTCTCAAGACACGGTTTTGCTTCCATCCCTCTCAGGTACACATACTTCACATATTCATCGGTATATAAATTACATTCTCATATGGTAGTAAATTAGTAGTCTCCCCAGTCCACGAAGTACTGGGGTCTACCCCTCCTTGTCCTTGTAAGAATCCTATCATATATCTGGAACTTATATTGTTCCCTAAACATATTGCTTGTTGATAAGTAAACATTGATATATATACATATATATATACATACATATATATATATATGTATATGTATATATATACATACACACATATATATATATATATATATATATACTTTCGAGAATTTTCGGAGGAAGCATTATGATAATGTGAGTTGACCGTAGTCAACAGATAAATATTTAAAAGGGAGTTTTTTTTGACACTATAGTCAAAATATGTAAAATAAGTCGAGATAATATTTTCGACGATCCGAAAGGATTAGAATGATTTTCTGAAACTCGGATGATAATTGAAAATAGATTTTATGAATTTTAAATCATATTAAATCATGTAATAAATATTTAATAATTAAATAATTAAACCTCGAATAATCTTATTTTAAAAAGAATATTTGAAATAATATTTCTCAACTAATTTATGTTTAAATAATTAAAATAATCTTTAATAAATATAAAATGATTGAGTTTGAAATGAATAATTGTTGGAGAATATTTCTCCTATTTAAATGAATATTTGAGATAATATTCAATGTTCGATTGATTAAACAGAGTTGAGGGAATACGATCTTTGGAAATCGTTTCAAAATAAATTCGAGGTATTTAATACTTCGCAAAAGGACATTGAGTCCCTTGGGATAAATACGTATGGACTTTTGATCGTCCAAAACAACTCTGGGATGATTCCCGGGTTTTTACTTTGTAAACTCTGACCGACTCTCGGGCTTATAATTTATGTGTCACGCTTTATTGTAGCATTAAAATATTCCACAATATACTCATCGCGAGTTCAATCATTATCGATACGCAAAACTCATATTTTACTATCATGGAAAATATGGCATTTGTACAAACTACAGTAAAATAATTTTCACAACACAACAGTATATGGAGTCGGGTTTGTGAACTTTCCTGGGTACTTTGAAGTGGAGGGTGCTCTAGGATCCGCCCGGAAATCTATAATTATAAACAATTATCGTTTCATTAGATTTCGTTCGTATTTATCGTTATATGCACATACGCGATACTTACTATTCATTATTCATTCACGCAACTCGCTTTACTCTCATTATCCAATAAGTACAAGTAATTTTCATATTCTCTTTCTTTTCAAAATCCCTTATGTCCGTTAATATCTTTTACATTTCGTCCCTCGGCTCCACTCTCGATTTTTAAAGGTTTCTATTCGCGCGGTCTCGGCTCCGATATTTTTATAAAATTGAAAAATATATTTTTTAATTTAAAATTTTTATAAAAGTTAATAAACTCTATTTCTTACTCTCTGTAAACATTTCACAATTTATGAATATTTTTAATTCGATCATTTCCATCTCCAAAGTTCGTAATTCGTAGCAGTTTTTATCGCGTAGATCATTTTCACTAAAACAGACTTAACTTTTGAATAGTAAATCAAAATCAAGCGATTCAAGCGCCTAAATTATCCTTAAAACAAGCTCTATCATTTATAATTCTTACTTTTTAATAAATCACAGTTTATATATTCTTTATTTCTGCAGAAAACTTATAATTACATTTCTCTCATTTTAACGTCGTTACGCTCGCGACTCGGGTTTCGTTTTCGCTCTAAATCATTAATCAACCATCATCCATCACCATACCACTATTTTAACACTTAATCCTCTCAAGAACATCTTGTTATTGAGTCTACAACATCAACCTCAATAACTAATTATCTAAACATCAAAAAAATATCAAATCAATCATCAATACTAGGTTTACAACTAAGATCCTTAATCTTCTTGAAACTTAAACCTTAAACAAAGTTTGGATAAGGATTTATACCTTTATTGAATTCTTGTAATATGTTATTCTTGATGGTTGAACCTTGGGGGGCTTGGTGGTGCTTAGGGATCCCAAATCATGCCATGAAAATCAAGAAATCAAGAAGTATTACTATTTGACACTATTCATCATCACTTTCATGGAATTATTTGACTATCTAAACCTCAATGAAATGCTCTTAAAACATTATCTTACCTTATTTTGATATGTATGAAGCTTAGGAATTAATTGGAGAATTTTGTCATGGCTTGAAGTTGGATTTTGAATTTTTATTTTTCCTTTTTTTTCTTCAAGGCCAAATGGAATGTTTTGGAGAGAAAAGAGAGAAAGTTTGGTGCTTTATTGGTTATTTCTTGTAATTATGATGTGTTTATGTGTGTATATCATCCTACATATGCATATCTGTAGTACATATCTTCTAGCTTATCTATTTTCCAAGCTATCTTGCTAGCTTAGTACCACATTCACTATTCACGACACTATTTGCTAGCTAGGTCATCATGCTCTCTAGGTAGGCTACTATATGGTTGTTAACCATGGTTACTTTCTTACCTTAGTTAGTTTTCATGGTTTCATGGCTTGATACGTTTTATTTATCCGCTTACGTGTTTGCTTGGTGGTTAATTTATTTTCGTAATAAATCTTCGTAAGCGGTTCGTGGGGTAAATCATTTCGTATACGTCCTTTATGCTTTAAAGCCTTGTACTTGGGTTTGAATTTGTAGGATTTTAGATTTATAATTATATTGTGATTCTCGTATTCCTTGACGGTTCGTAAATACAGTCGTTTTTCAAAGTTTATTTTCTTCGAAAACTAATAGTGTTCACATACACTTATTTGGTACGTATACTCACGTTATCGACCCGAAAACTAAATTTCCCATGCATAACATAGTGTGGGCTAAAAAAAATTCCGCAATTGTCATGGTTACTATTCATTAATCAATTTACAAAGTCTCAAAAATTTGAGTTATTACAGTCTTCCCCTCTAAAAATGATTTCATCCCGGTCTCAAATAGAAAACAGGTGGGGATATTCTTCTTTCATCGCGTCCTCTAGTTCACAAGTTGTATCTTCAATATTCTGATTTGTCCACAAGATTCTAACCAGCTTTACAGTGTTGTTCCTTAGCACTTGTTCCTTCTGGTCCATTACTCTTACCGGTTGCTCAACGTAAGTCAGGTCTGGTTGTAAGTCTACATGTTCTTACGCTATCACATGGCGTGCATCTACATGGTACTTCCTTAGCATTGACACATGGAACATATTGTGCACTTGTTGCAGATTAGGAGGCAAAGCAAACTCGTAAGCTAGAGGTCCTATCCTCCTCAAGATCTCAAAGGGTCCTATAAATCTGGGACTCAGTTTCCTTTGATTCCTAAATCTCATTACTCCTTTCCATGGAGATACCTTCAACAACACTGAATCTTCCACTTCATACTCTCTATCTTTCCTGGTCTGGTCGGCGTACTTCTTTTTTCTGTCTTGGGCCTCCACCAGCCTCTTTCTGATAAGTCCTACCTCTCTCGGGTCTGCTGGACCAACTCGGGCCATTAAATCTTATGTTCTTCCACTTCATCCCAACATAAGGGAAAACGACATCTTCTTCCGTAAATAGCTTCATACGGGGGCATTCTTATGCTAGCGTGATAACTATTGTTGTAGGAAAACTCAATCAGAGGTAGATGATCATTCCAATTTCCTTTAAATTCAATAGCATATACCCTTAGCATATCTTCTAAGGTCTGGATAGTCATTTCGCTTTGCTCATCTGTTTGGGGGTGGTAACCGGTACTCATATTCAGTTTGGTGCCCACGCACTCTTGGAAGCTTTTCCAAAATCGGAAGTTAAACCTTGGGTCCCTGTCCAACATTATGGCAACGGGAACCCCGTGCCTCACTACGATATTTCTCGGGTAAATATCCATTAACTTGTCTACCGTACACCTTTCGTTAATTGGGAGGAAGTGCGCGGACTTGGTCAGTCTATCTATGATAACCCATATGGTATCGTGATTGGTTTTAGTCCTTGGCAGGCCTGTCACAAAATCCATGGCTATATGCTCCCATTTCCATTCCAAAATTTCCCGGGGCCGCAATAGTCCACTCGGTCGCTATTGTTCAGCCTTTACTCTCTGACATGTCAAGCATTTATTGACCCACTCTGCTACTTTTCTCTTCATGTTAGGACACCAATAATATTCCTTAAGGTCACGGTACATTTTCGTACTTCCTGGGTGGATTGAATATCTGGAGCTGTGCCCTTTGTGTAGCAAATCGTCTCTTAGTTCTTGCACATTCGGAACCCAAATCCGGGATGCATACCTCATAATCCCTCTCTCATCTTTCTCGCATCCGACCTCCTCACCGATCAGTGTTTCTCTTTCTTCATTCATCTTCTTTTCCTGACACACTCGTATTTTCTCAGCTAGTTCTGGCACTAACCTGATTTCAAACTGTCCTTCTGATCCTTCACCGGTTATTCTCACATCGATCTCCATCTTCTCAAATTCCTTAACTAACTCCTCTGATGTCATTATCATCTTGAGTCTCTCATTCCTACTGAGGGCGTCAGCCACCATATCGGCTTTACCCGGGTGATACAGGATTTCACAATCATAGTCCTTAATCAGCTCTAACCATCTCCTATGTCTCATGTTTAATTCTTTCTGAGTAAAAATATACTTGAGGCTCTTACGGTTTGTGTAAATCTTACATTTTTCCCCGTACAGGTAGTATCTCCATATTTTCAGGGCAAACACTATGGCTGCTAATTCTAGGTCGTGGGTAGGGTACTATAACGACTCGTATATTCCCGTATTATTTAAATGTATAATTATTAAATAATTAAATAAATAAAATATGTATATGGGTTCTGTCAGTAGGTTATTTCTTTGTTATGATGTATATGTGATTACTAGTGTATGAGATTGAACTGCGTAGTTAATTATTGACTTGTATTGTTTTGTTCCGCTTTTAAAAGTGATTTCATTGCAGTTTTATTTTTCATAAATATCTGGATTGTCTCTAAAATTATTTTATGGTTTTATAATTTTAATAATTATTTTTAGAAATTTATAAAATTTAGAAATCAATATTTCATCAGATATTAGCCTTGTATGATTTTCTGATTATATATAAGTGTAAATTCATTATTAAATTCAGAAATGCTTCAAAAAGTACGAAACTCATATTCATTTAAGTTTGGAATATTCCGAGAATTTTAAAATTATTTTGGAAATTTTTGGGATTAGTTTCACCAGCGCGTTGATTCGTTTATTTGATAAAAGCAGGTATAAACTGCTTTTCAGAAATTGTTTTAAAATTATAAAAATTACGTTTTATTTAATTCGGGATATTTCTAACATTTTAATACTATTCTCGTAATTTTTTGAAACCGTTTTAAGTGCACCTCGGTTCGTATATGTTGAACACGGAATAAAACTAGGCTGTACATACAGGTACGTGTCAAGTGCTGGTGAAATATCAGAAGTGTGGCAGGTGCTGATTGGTCAAATTGTTTCTGTATTAAAATAAAAACAAACACAACACACACATATCTCTCCTCTCTCTCACCTCCTCTCTCAATCTCTGTCTCTTCACTCTCTTCTATCACTCTTTCCCTCTCTCCGTTTTCTAAGTTCACGGCGCTTTGCCGCCCCTGCCCGTCGCTATTCCGGTTTCCGGTCACTGCCATACTTTCCGGTGAGCCGTTATGTTACATGTTGGTCTCGGTTCCATTTCTGTGATCGATTATACATATATACCTGTACTTATGTATGTGTGTATAGATGTATGTATGATAGATAGGTTCGCTGTATTGTTGTCCTGTAGTTTCCGGTCTGTTGCCGGTTGTGTCCGATGTTATTTCTGTTTGTCGTGATGTTTAAGTAACTGTGTGATTTCGATTTAAATCGATGATTGCTTCTGTAATTTTATGAATTAATAACCGATTGAATTATTCGGATGTAAAAGAATAAAAATAAATTATTGGCGAAATTCCGGCAGGATACCCGTATAGGCACCATCAAAATTATGTCGCCGTGGGCGATGAACTCCTTGAGCCCACGGATTACCGGCGATGATGATTCGTGAGCCAAATAATAAATTATAAATTTTATTTTTATAATTCTGGAAATAAAAGTAGTGGATAAATATTTATTCTCGGGATAATTTAGATTGTGTTATTAGATTGGACTGTGATTATTGGTTGTTGAGACGTCGAATTGGTTCGACGGAATAGTCCGACAAATAAAGGAAGTGCTGCCCGATTTCCGGGAAATCAAACTAGGGAAATACGGGAGCGTATCTGGTAATTATCGGGATATCGAGCGAATATATAAATATATATATTTTATTCGAAACTTGATTGTATGTTGTGGTAAAGTATTTTGCCAAAACCAGTAATCCTAATTTCGTAAAATAACGAGTATACGTATTTTCTGGAAATGAACACCGAACTGATTTTCGAGAACGTGAACCCTAATTGTTGTATTTGTTACTATAATATGTATAATTACGAGTCGGGTTTTGATATCGAATGGGTAGGTTTGTTAGCGAGCATAATCAAATGTCTAAATTAGGGTATTTCGACTCTATAGGTTATAGTCGGAAGGCCCGAGAGTTGACATTGGACTAAAGATAACCTAATGATCAGTCGACAAGCACATCGAGGTTCCAAGCGAAGGACCTGAGCGTTGAAGTCGGATCCAGGATAGTCTGCTAATTAGGTGATAAGCTGAACGTCCGAGTCGATCCAAAATCAGTCAGTGATAGTTGTAAAGCTCTGCAAGGAAAGTACCCCTGACCATACTCTTATGGTTCAGTATATATGAATGAAATGTTCTTTTATTTTCGAACAGGAACATAAACTTTTTAAGTTACGTATCCCCTATATTGAAATGTTATTTAAATATGTTTTTGGGGAAAAGTAACTTCTGAAAGCACCTATATTTAAAAAGTGATTAAAATGAGAGGAAATTTTGAATAGTGTGTTGTGACAGAATGGTTTTTAACAAGAGATAGGTAAAAGTGACTTTGAAAACTTGATAAAATGAATCAGATATTGGATAACATTGCGTAAGTGGGTAATTCGTTTGCGCACCCTATCTTCACCGGTTAGTCCAACGTAGTTAATCAGAGACCTAGCTAGTCTCTACGGATCCGGTTAATATGTGTGAAAGCCCGATCAGCTTTCCTAGACAATTTGTGTGATAGCCCAGCCAACTATCCTAGATAATTTATGTGGAGGCTTTATCAGCCGTCCCTAGATAACATCTAATATATATCTGATTGTGATTATGGTTCCAATAACAGAAAAAATGGTTTTATGGTCCCCGAACGGGACCAATGGTTTTATGGTTCCTGTAATGGAACAATGGTATTAGAAATGAAAATAGCATGCTAAAATTGAACTCTGGTATTTATGCGCAGCACACGACTGTTGATTTTGCTTTACAGAGCATGCTAGTTTTGATATCCAGTTTATATATGTTTTACTTGTGATCTAACGAGTTATTTATTATGTTCCTATAACTGCTTTACTTTAAATCATTTTACTTGTTATTCATATAGTGGTACTGCCGAGCAATTGATTGGTCACCCTTGCAGAATGTTTTGTATATATGTATTGCAGATGCTTAAATGATTCTTCCTTCGTAGTCAGGGCAGAGTTCCAGTTCTTTTAGTACCAGGCTCCTCTGAGGTAGTTGTGTTGGACCAAAGGTGGTCTGTTGAGTTGTTGTATTAAATTAGTTTTGTTAGGATGGTTTGTTATAAGTTAGTCTTGTAATAGTTATAACCTAAGTCATACTTAAACCTGGAAAAGCTCTTGGTAAAGGGGTCGTGGTTATGTATTATTAATGCTTTGGATTATATTATGTTTGTTATTATTGTTGTTGGTGACATCAACTCCTGACCCCGGGGATGAAGCCGTCACAGTTGGTATCAGAGCTACAGGTTTGAGTCCCTGATTTAGGTTAGGAGTAGAGTTAAAAGAGTACTGAAAGGTTTATATATAGATGTGAGTCAACAACTCAATCAGAGGAGCGAGTCTATGAGTTCAGTCAAGGGTTTCAAAGGCGTAACCCTGATGTCTATTGAGGATTGGTTGGAACTGCCCTAGCCTAGAGTACGTCTCCTTCGTATACGTATTATTGGTAATGCCCGATAGGGATTTCTAGTTTCCCTCTCAATAAAATGAGTCTGATTGAGAGAATTCATATTTTGAGGGACCCTTGATATGTCAGCTGAAGAGACACCAATGTTATTTCTAAATATCGTATTTTCTATGTCAAGTGATGTTGCTGGACCCAATGTGTGACCTCGGTGAGTTCAGATGGAATGATAATAGTCAGCGGCTGCTATGATAGCCAACTCTCATAGTGAATGTGGATCAGTACTGTGGTTTATATGTTGAACTCTTATAATTCTTTCTTGGGACGTATTTTGTTTCCATAATAATTGTTTACTATCCCATAAGTTGCTTATTTTTCCTGTGAGAAAGTTAAGAACGCGAAGTAAGCAGCTTAAGGTTCTGTTGATCTCATTATAAATCAGATTCTCTCCTTCTTATTTATGAATTTTTATTTAAATATTGTTTCCTTCCTCGGTGATTCTGTCAGTTGATTGAGGGCAAACAATGCATATGATTTGACTATTATTCTGTGTGACAAAGGGTCTGGTGGGACGCCACCGAATTATGTGTTGTACACTATGCGGTACTAAGACTGACCATTTTACGTACCTGTATGGTTGCTCTCAGTCGTATTTATGTCTTCTCCAATTTTCCTCCTTGTACCCTTGATTCTTTGATTTTGAAATTTCATTTGAAGTTTCGAGGCAATGAATTGTCAGTAGCTTTTATAATTAGACAGTCCTGGTTATTGAAAGTAAATAAGAGTTGACTATCCGGAGGAATAAAAGTTTTACTTCTAGTTGCTACTTCAGAAATGAAAATAGTAGAGAGGATTCATGATTCGATATTGAAGGTTGTAGCTTTAGAAAAGTTAACTCCGTGGAAGATGGGTCATTTGCAAGAGATAAGAAATCGCCTTGGAAGGGATGGTTGATTGAAACTCAGACTAGTGCATCAGCCAAGTCTGCGATTCCTTAAGTTTGACTTGACTTATCAGTTTACCCTTTTGGGTGGTGACTAGTATAGCCCGTCTAGTTTTGCGGTATATGGAATTTGTTAATGTTGTATTTTTAATGGTGCTGGAAAGTGATCAGTGGTTGTTAGATTGAGAAGTCATGCCATAGTATTTAGTATCTTTATATTCCAATTTTTCTGCACTGTTGTTGATTCTGCTACTGTTATCGTTGCTATTGTTGCTAGTGTTGTTAATCTATATATCTTTTATAAATGGATCCTGAGAATAAAGACCTGGGTGCTTTGATTGGGCAACATTTTCCTGAAATAGGTGCACCGTTTGAATGGTGATATTATGTTATACATCCTCGTTATGTTTTTGAATAAATTCCCTGTAATATTTCAGGAAAATGCCACCCAAGAAAGCTACCCAGTCTAAAGAAAATAGTAGTAGTTTGGCGAAGGGTCTAGTTATAAACGAAATTCTAGACTTGTTACGCCAGCAGCAGCAACAACAGTTGCAGCTAATCCAACAGATTCAACAACAACAACATCAACAAGGAGAGTTAAACCAAACTACTAGTTTTAAATCTTTTCAATATATTAATCCCCCGAAGTTTAAAGGTGAAGTGGACCATGTTGTTTCCAGAAATTGGCTTAAGAAAATGGAAAAGGCATTTACCCTCACGCAAGTAAGTGATGATCTTAATACTGATTATGCGAGCTACTTTCTTAAGAATGAAGCAAATTATTGGTAGGAATCCACTCGTGTGTTGGAAGAAGAAGGCCCTGTTGCTTGTACGAGATTTACAGAATTGTTCTTGGAAAAGTATTTTCCCGATTTTCTAAGGAATCGGTTGGAAGTCGAGTTTCTAGAATTGACACAAGGTGAAAGAAGTGTGTTGAAGTATGAGGCCAAGTTTACGGAATTGACCTGATTAGTTCCTGAGTATGTAAGCACGATAACCTAGAAGGCAACGAGGTTTCAACAAGGGCTGAAGCCTAAAATTCACAGAGGAGTTATGGTATTACAACTCAAGACATACTCTTCCGTAGTTTAACCGCCCTAGTAATGGAAAGTGATAAGAAGTTGGCTGTTAAGGAAGAGGGTGATAAGAAAAGGAAGTCTGAAGGTGTTATAGATGGGGTAGACCAAGGAGAATCCAGTCCGGAGTTGCAGAATCGGTTTGGACGAAAATGGAGTAAAAGATTCTGGAGACAGAGTTTCTCTCAGGCTAGGTCTAGTGCTACTTTAGTTGCTTCCACTCCAGCCCAGTCAGTCAAGTTAGCAGTGGATTGCAAGTCCTGTGACAGGAGACACAGTGGTTCATGCAAAAAAAATGTTCAACATTTTAAATATGGTCATAAGGGTCATTATGCATCAGAATGCAATCCAGAAAATCCAGGAGTTACGTGTTACAATTGTGGGAAAGTTGGGCATATTGCAAGGAGTTGTGGAATGGTTACTCAAGATACTACAACCCAAGGGCCAACATCCAGCACAGCTAGAGGCAGAACTTTCAAAGTGACCAAGAGATCTAGCGCCTAGGACTCAGACGTAGTTACATGTGCATTTTCTCTCCACTCCATACCTGTTAAAGTTTTATTTGGTTTAAAAGCGTCTAAGCTGTTTATACCAAAGAAATGTATGAGTAAAATAAATTTGATATTAGAAGACTTAGCCGAGCACTTAACCATAAGAGTGGTCAATCAAGATGGACTTTCGGTGAGTCACCTCCATCTTAACTGTCCGTTGGAACCCACGAGTATTCTTTTTTAACTGATTTGACACCATTCAAGCTAGAAGAGTTCGATGCGATTTTAGGAACGGATGGGTTGTCCTGTCACAAGGCAAAGACTGATTTCCAGGAGAAGCAAATTATAGAATGTACGGAAGCCAATATTAAGGTAGGTTTTTAAGAGTAGAAGCAAGATAAGAAGTTCTTCCAATCGTGCAAGAAAAGGAGTTAATAAGCCAAGGATACAAGGTAGATCCACCATAGGTAGAGATACGAAGAATAAAGTAATTAAACTGGAAGAAATTCGAGTAATAAATGAATGCCGGGAGTCTCTCCAGAGACCAGTGGGAATGAAATAATTAGTTAAGTAATTGCGGGAGTTTTGGAAAGGAAGGTGATCATACCAGATATATCCCCGTGGGGTGCACCAGTAATGATATGGAGGAAAATGGCTGAAATTATGAGGTTATGTACCGATTATCATAAGTTTAATAAAATGATGAATATGAATAAGTAATCCATATTTAAACTGATTAATTATATGACCTAATCTATGAAGCGTGTTATTTCTCGAAGGATGACTTAAGCTTCAGTCTAAGAACATATTAAAGATTGTGGTTAAAATAAGTTAGGAGCATCACAAGATCTGGAAATATTATTTGGAATAACAAGTGTATCAGTCATTTCTAAGGATTAAATGAATATGGTGTATAAGGAGTGCTTGGGTAAGCATAATTGTATTTGTTGATAACATCCTCAGCTAATCAAAGATTAAGAAAGTCTGTGTAGAATGCCCAAGGACTTCCCCTACGAAGATTAGAATAGAGGCAACTATACGTTAAGTTTTTAAGTATAAATTTTAGCTGAGATTGACAAAGGATTCTGATTATTCCATTTAAAACCACCTAAGCAAAGTCGGTGTAGTAAAATATGCCCTGTGTAGAAGGTAAGGATTGAATGTAATTAAGATCATTGAGGAGTTAATAAAAGAATTGGAAAGAGTGGAAGTTGAATTTCAAATACATGAAGGTGATAAGAAGTGAGTATACGAGATTACTTTCCAGCCGTAACTGATGGAAAAGAATAAGAAGTGTTCGAATGTTTGGAAACTAAGTTGAAAGTGAGTATCTCCTATAATCCTTAAATGAAGGGTCAAAGTGAGAAAATGATTCAAAAAATATAAGATATGTTGGGAGGTTGTGTTGTAAATTTTATAAAAAACTGGGATGATCATTTGTCGTTAATGTCAGCTTTGGAATGCCACCTTACGAAGCCTTATGTGGACGCAAGTGTAGGTCCCCATATTATTGAGATAAAGTGAGAGAAAGGAAGGTGTCAAATCCTAAGTTAATTTAGCACACCAAGGATGCAGTGGTGTTGGTGTAGAAAAGAGTTGAAGCAGCTCAGAATAGACAAAGAAAGAACGCAGGCTTATATCAAAAGGATATAAAGGATAGAAATAAGATCGATGGTATTGTTAAAGGTGTTACCGTTTGAGATACTGGGAAAAACAGGTAGAGTCGCCTATGAGTTAGTGCTGTTGCCATAGCTGTAGCATACCCATAGTATGCTTTATGTCTTTATGCCAAAAGAATATATCCTCGATTTGAATTAAGTCAGGTTATACGACCCAATCTAGAACCTAGATCGTAAAAAGCGGGGCCTCAGGAATGAGTTTATAGCTATAGTAAATATGCTTTGGAGAAATCCATGAGTGAAAGAGTCCACTTGGGAGTTAGAGTCAGATATGCTTGACAATATCCTCACTTGTTTAGTTCAATTAGATTCCGAGGACAAAATCTTTTTAAGGGGGGAAGGATTTAATGACTCATATATTCCCGCATTATTTAAATGTATAATTATTAAATAATTGAATGAATACAATATGTATATGGGTTCTGTCAGCAGGTTATTGCTTTGTTATGATATATATGTGATTACTAGTGTATGGGATTGATCTGCATAGTTAATTATTGACTTGTATTGTTTTGTTCCGCTTTTAAAAGTGATTTCATTGCAGTTTTATTTTTTATAAATATCTGGATTGTCTCTAAACTTGTTTTATGGTTTTATAATTTTAATAATTATTTTGGGAATTTATAAAATTTAGAAATCAATATTTCATCAAATATTTAGCCCTGTATGATTTTCTGATTATATTTAAGTGTAAATTCATTATTAAATTCAGAAATGCTTCAAAAATTACGAAACTCATATTCATTTAAGTTTAGAATATTCCGAGAATTTTAAAATTATTTTGGAAAATTTTGGGATTAGTTTCACCCGCGCGTTGATTCGTTTATTTGTTAAAAGCAGGTATAAATTATGTTTTAGAAATTGTTTTAAAATTATGAAAATTACGTTTTTATTTACTTCGGGATATTTCTAACATTTTAAGACTATTCTACTAATTTTTTGAAACCATTTTAAGTGCACCTTGGTTCGTATATGTTGAACATAGAATAAAACTAGGCTGTACAGACAGGTACCTGTCAAGTGCTGGTGAAATATCAAAAGTGTGGCACGTACTAATTGGTCAAATTGTTACTGTGTTGAAATAAAAACAAACACAACACACACATATCTCTCCTCTCTCTCACCTTATCTTTCAATCTCTGTCCCTCCACTCTCTTCCATGACGCTTTCCCTCTCTCCGTTTTCTAATTTCACGGCACTTCGCCGCCCCTGCCCGCCGCTATTCCGGTTTCTGGTTGCTGCCATACTTTCCGGTGAGCTGTTGTGTTACATGTTTGTCTCGGTTCCGTTTTTGTGATCGATTATACATATATATACATGTACTTATATATGTGTGTATAGATGTGTGTATAGAAGATGGGTTCGCTGTATTGTTGTCCTGTATTTTCCGGTCTGTTGCCGGTTGTGTTCAGTGTTATTTCCATTTGTAGTGATGTTTTAGTGACTGTGTGATTTCGATTTAAATCAATGATTTCTTCTGTGATTTTGTGAATTAATAATCGATTGAATTATTCAGATGTAAAAGAATAAAAATAAATTATTGGCGAAATTCCGATAGGAAACCCGTATGGGCACCGTCAGAATTATGCCGCCGTCGGCGATGAACTCGTTGAGCCGACGAATTACTGGCGATGATGATTCGTGAGCCAAATAATAAATTATAAATTTTATTTTTATAATTCTGGAAATAAAAGTAGTGGATATATATTTATTCTCGGGATAATTTAGATTGTGTTATTAGATTGGATTTTGATTATTGGTTGTTGAGACATCGAACTGGTTCGACGGGATAGCCGATAAATAAAGGAAATGTTGCCCGATTTCCGGGAAATCAAACTACGAAAATATGGGAGCGTATCCAGTAATGATCGGGACATCGAGTGAATATATATATATATATATATATTCAAAACTTGATTGTATGTTGTGGTGAAGTATTTTTCCAAAACCAGTAACCCTAATTTCATAAAATAATGAGTATACATATATTCTGGAAATGAACACCGAATCGATTTTCGAGAACGTGAACCTAATTATTGCGTATGTTATTATAATATGTATAATTACGAGTCGGGGTTTGATATCGAATGGGTAGGTTTGTTAGCAAGGATATGTCAAGAATAATCAAATATCTAAATTAGGGTATTTCGACTCTATAGGTTATAGTCGGAAGGCCCGAGAGTTGACATTGGACTAAAGATAACCTAGTGATCAGTCGACAAGCGCAACGAGGTTTCAAGAGAAGGACCTGAGCGTTGAAGTCGGATCTAGGATAGTCTTCTAATTAGGTGATAAGCCGAACGTCTGAGTCGATCCAAAATCAGTCAGTGATAGTTGTAAAGCTCTGCAAGGCAAGTACCCCTGACCATACTCTTATGGTCCAGTATATATGAATGAAATGTTGTTTTATTTTTGAACAGGAACATAAACGTTTTAAGTTACGTATCCCCTATATTGAAATGTTGTTTAAATATGTTTTTGGGGAAAAGTAACTTCTGAAAGTACCTATCTCTAAAGAGTGATTAAAATGAAAGGAAATTTTGAATAGTGTGTTGTGACAGAATGGCTTTTAACAAGAGATAGGTAAAAGTGACTTTAAAAACTGGATAAAACGAATCAGATATTGGATAACATTCCATAAGTGGCTAATTCGGTTGCGCATCCTGTCTTCACCGATTAGTCCAGCGTAGTTAATCAGAGACCTAGCTAGTCTCTGCGGATCCGGTTAATTTATGTGAAATCCCGATCAGCTTTCCTAGACAATTTATGTGATAGCCCGACCAACTATCCTAGATAATTTGTGTGGAGGCCTGATCAGCCGTCCCTAGATAACATCCAATACATATCTGATTGTGATGATTGGAAATGAAACTAACATGCTAAAATTGAACTCTAGTATTTATGCATAACACATGACTGTTGATTTTGCTTTACAGAGCATGCTAATTTTGATATCCAGTTTATATATATTTTACTTGTGATCTAACGAGTTATGAATTCTGTTCCTATAACTGCTTTACCTTAAATTGTTTTACTTGTTATTCATATAGTGGTACTGTTGAGCAATTGATTGCTCACCCTTACAGAATATTTTGTATATATGTATTGCAGATGCTTAAAAGATTCTTCCGTCGTAGTCAGGGAAGAGTTCCAGTTCTTTCAGTACCAGGCTCCTCTGAGGTAGTTGTGTTGGACCAAAGGTGGTTTGTTGAGTTGCTGTATTAAGTTAGTTTTGTCAGGATGGTTTGTTTTAAGTTAGTCTTGTAATAGTTGTAACCTAAGTCACACTTAAACCTGGAAAAGGTCTTGGTTAAGGGGTCATGGTTATGTATTATTAATGATTTGGATTATATTATGTTTGTTATTATTGTTGTTGGTGACGTCAACTCCTGACCCCGGGGTTGAGGCCGCCACAGGTACCTTATCTCATATTCCTTCAACAGTTGAGATGCATATGCAATAACCTTTCTGTGCTGTATAAGCATACATCCTAGCCCCTTATGTGAGGCATCTCTGTATATCACAAACTCTCCATTTCCATCGGGAATAATGAGTACTTGTGCTGACACCAGTCTCTTTTTCAGCTCTTGAAATCTTTTCTCACATTTCTCTGTCCACATAAACTTTTCCATTTTACGGGTAAGCCTAGTCAAAGGTCCGGCTATCTTGGCAAAGTCTTGCACGAATCTCCGGTAATATCCCGCTAAGCCCAAAAAACTCCTAACCTCGGTTGGGGTAGTCGGTCTTTTTCAATTGGATACCGCCTCTATCTTGGCGGGGTCAACCAGAACTCCTTTGCTACTCACCACATGCCCTAAGAACTGGACTTCCATTAACCAAAATTCACATTTTGAGAACTTGGCATACAACTTCTAATTCCTCAAGATTTCTAAGACTATTCTCAAATGTTCAACGTGTTCTTGCTCTGTCTTTGAGTAGATTAGAATATCATCTATAAAGACTATCACGCATATGTCTAGATATTTCTTGAACAATCTGTTCATCAAATCCATAAAGGCCGCGGGTGCGTTGGTTAACCCGAATGACATGACTAAGAACTCATAGTGTCCGTTCCTAGTGCGAAAGGCAGTATTTGGTATATCTTCAGGCCTGATTTTTAGTTGGTGATATCATGTCCTCAAATCTATTTTGGAAAAGTGCACAGCGCCTTTAAGCTGGTCGAATAGGTCATCAATCCTAGGGAGTGGGTATCTATTCTTGATGGTCAGCTTGTTCAATAATAGGGTAGTTTATGCATAAACTCATACTACCATCCTTCTTCTTCACAAATAGCACTGGTGCACCCTATGGTGACACACTGGGTCTTATCATCCCGTTATCTAACAATTCTTGCAGTTGAGAAGCGAGTTCCTTTATCTCAACTGGGGCCAATCTATAGGGGGCCTTAGATACTACAGGCATGTCCTGTATGTTGGGAACTTCCTTCTTAGTATCCATCATTTAATACAAGTAGGCCTCATTACCTTTCTTTAACAATCTCTTAGCCTGAATCAGGGTCAGATATTTATGGTTCTGTCGTTGACCTTTAAACACTATCTCCTTCCCATCTTGCACCCTTATCCTTATCTTCTTTCTCTCACAATCTATCTGCGCTTCATTACTGGATAACCAGTCATTCCTATGATCACATCAAATTCTCCTAATGCAAATGGGATTAAGTCAACCTCAAAGACTTTCCCTTCTAGTTTCAACTTGCACCTAGGGTGTACTTGATTAACATGAATCATTTCTCGGTTCGCTATATCTACTTGTAATACCTCATCTAAACGTACAACATTAATATTTAACTTTTTAGCAAAATTTCGAGATATAAATGACTTGGTCGCTCCAGAATCAAATAAAACATTTGTACATTCAGAATTTAACAGAAGGGTACCTGCTATCACATCAGTGTTCCGGACAGCGTCCTAAACAGTCATGTTGAAAGTCCTAGCAGTTGGAGGCCGATTAGAAGCGGCTCTGCTCATTCCTAAGGCCGGAGGCCTTAGTTCCAGGAAAGCCTTCCTCATGTTCCCTTCTTTCCCACAGTGGAGATACGTCACATTGGGTCGGCTACAGTTGTTAGTGAGGTGTCCTGTTTGGTTGCAATTGTATCATCTTAGAGGGGCTCTCTCCTGGACACACACTCCAAGGTGTCTCTTTCCACATGTTCGACACTATGGTATAGGGGAACGGGGTTGGCTGTGAAATGTTGCCCTAGATTGTCCACCACCCTGGCCAACACTCTCACTTGGGGTTTTTCTAAATCCGGGGCCTTTCGCAGGTTGAGACACCACTCCCCTGTCAAACCTGCTTGAAAGGATCCTATTCCCGATTCCTCCTCCTCCATGACTTCCAATCTTCCTTTTCCTACTTTTCTTCTCGTTCAAACTCTGATCACTACCTGCTTCAACAATCAAGGCCTTCTGCACCAAGGTGGCGTAGTCTGTCAGCTCTAGTACTTCTACTCGGTTTTGGATCCACTGTTTCAGACCAAGCTGAAATCTTCGTGACTTCTTCTCTTCATTATTCATAAACTCTGGTATAAATCATGATAGCTCAGTAAACTTGGCCTCCTACTCCGCCACTATCATTCTATCCTGTTTCAGCTCTAGAAACTTGATCTCCATTTGAGTCTCCATAGACCTAGGGAAATACTTGTCTCTAAACAACCGTGTAAACCTATCCCATGGGCTCACAACATCATTCTCAAGGTTACGCTCGGACTCTCACCAGTAGTCAGCTTCCCCCTTCAACATGTAAGAGGCGAAGATGGTCTTGTGTCGTTCTTCCACACCTAGTATCTCGAAGGACTTCTCTATTTTCTTAAGCCAGGCCCATGCCTCAACGGGATCGGCATCCTAGAAACTCCAGGATTTTGAGAGACCTGAATGCCTTGAAGGCGGTAGCAGCAATTTTTTGGACAACATGTGGCGGTAGTGGAAGGGGATGTTGGTTCAGATTTGCCCTTAAAATATCCATAAATTGATTCATGGGGTTCCCCCTGATGTGTATCCTCAGCTTCTTCCTCTATATATCCTTCTTCATCAAATTCATTAAAGTCTAGGTCCTCTTCACTTTCCTCATTCACTATGTGGTCAGGTTCATTCTGCCGTTGATTAACAGATTCTACGGGCTGTGCCCTGGTTTCTCTTCTACGAGGTGGCATCGTTCTGAGAATAAAATGGTGTTAATACAATTTCATATTTTTACATTTGGATTAATTTGTAGGTAAGAATGTATTTAAATATTTAGCATGCTTCTATCTAGGTGAAATAATACGGTAAGACAAATTTTTAATAACTGCCAGATAATATATAATAGGGTCTCCTAGACTTATGTCTTAGGGATAATAACAACCATCCAAATCCATACATTTTCCTGAATACAATACATCAACTACATAGTCCTAAATTCTGAAATACAAATACATACATCGGGTACCCTGAAGGGCTAGGAATGCTATCTACTACTAGCTATCCTAAAAAATTGGTGACAAGTCACCCAGCCCTTTACAAGGTCCATATGTGGTCACTGATCTCTCAGTCTGAGTCACTGCGCGTGAGGTCTCGAACCCTCCTCATCGCTCCTTCTAGCATCAACTTAGCATCAACTACTGGAATGTATCCTCCCATCACCGTTATCCTCATCCACACTCGAGTACGGAGCTCAATCCCATCAATCTCCCGACGAGCTATAGCCGGAGAAACAGCCATGAAGTCCCCAGGTTTGTCGCACTATAATCCGGATATGTCGTCTTCGGCATACAGTGATGCGCTGAAAGGTCTTGACAAAGCTTTCAAGTTGCCAAAAAAAACTACTGGTGCTGGGTCCGGATCTAATGCCTCTGTGGAGGAGGGATCCCAGAGTAATGTGGTCCCGAGACCAGAACCCAAAGTTGATGTGAATCAGTCTGCTCCGGAGCAGGATGCTGAGATTGATATTGGAGATGAGTTTTCTAATCTTGAGGATCTTGGTCCTATAGGCGAAGCTCCGGGTGTTGATTCTGGAAGATGAAAGAAGAGGCTTCGGACCCTTGGAAGTAAACCTCCCCGGGCTGAAAACTTTGAAGCTGGTTCCGGGTCCGGGGCTGGTAAAGGAAAGACTGTTGATGATGAGTGTCCGGATGCAAGTGGTTCGGGGCTGGAGGAGAAAGTTGCTCGTTTCATGGCAGGGATTCCTACTCAAGCTGACTGGAGGAGGATGAACCAGTCCGGATTTGATGCAACTATGAAGGAGTGTTCCCGGCTCTGGGGTCAGGTATTTCTTCTTTTTGTTCTCGTTTCTTGTGTTGATTTGCCTTAGAATATTTTTCTAAGTTTCTCTACTTTTGCAGCTTGGTGGGTATATGGCCGGATCAGCTTCTCTGGCCTACAATAAGCTCAAAAATTCCCGGACTGCCATTGCTAATAAGGACTCTGAGATTAGCCGGCTCCGGGACCAGATCATTGTTAAGGATACTTCTCTCTCCGGACTGAACTAGCAGCTTGGTGATGTCAGGACCCGGGCTGAGAATGCTGAAAATGAAGCTTCTGATCTAAAGTGTGAATTGGCTGAGCTCCGGAGGCAGATGTCTGCTGTGCGTCCAGAGACTGAAGTCATTGCAGAGTTCAAAAGATCCGAGGAGTATGACAAAGCTCTTGCCAATGCGTGTGCTCCGGAGATAGCTCGTTGCTGGTTGGTTGCGGAGCGACATATCAAGACCAATCCAGAGGCCGATTGGGACAGCTTCGTTACTAAGTTTATTAAGGCAAAGGAAGATTTTGAGCTCGGACTAGGGGATCCGGAGCCGTTCGACGGGCCTTGCCCCGGTTTCCTGCCTCCTAATACTCTAGAGTCTTGACTTTTCTCTGATTTGTAACTTTGATATTTCTTGAAGACGTTTGATAACTTTGATATTTGTAATATTCGTACTTTGCTCCGGGCTTGTTCAAGTCTGGTAACTTTTTTAATGTTTGTTTTTCTTGTTGTTATTTTGCTTTATTTTTGTAGTTTTTTTTTGGCTTATAATATCTTTCCAAGTAAAAATTGTTGTACTAGTCCTGACTAATTGTTTTTCCGGACTAGTAGTTAGGTTTTTCACTTGGCAAGTTTAATCTAAGGGGGGTGTATTCAATTGGAATTTTGAAGGATTTTTATGGATTTTAGAAATCATGAGGTATTCAATTTGGATTTTAAATAATCCTTTAAAATCTGAAGGTATTCAACAAGGATTGGAAAAAGCCTTTTAAAATCTGAGTGTATTCAATTTAGATTTTAAAAAGTCAATTAAAATTTGGTGGTATTCAATTTGGATTTTAAAAAATCCATCAAAATCTGATGGTATTCAAAAGTCCATGGATTTTCTTTTATTTAATAAAGTTGTGGATTTTGATGGATTTGCTAGTACATTTTTAATATCTTGAAATCTCTTCAAAATACATGAGATTTTGATGGATTTCTAAAAAACTCCACAAAATCTGTAAGACTCTGCAAGATTTTGGATCAACTCCATCAAAATCCATGAAGAATTGAAATCAACGAAAATCTTTTAAAATCCATAGATTATTAACAATCCTTTAAAATCTGAAATGAATACACCCTCCTAAGTAAAGATGGTTGCGCTAGTCCTGACTAATAGCTTGTCCGGACTAGTGGTGGCTTTTAGTTAGAAAATTAATTCTAAGTAAAAATTGTTGCTCTAGTCCTGACTAGTGGGTTGTCCGGACTAGTGATGGCTTTTAGTTAGAAAATTAATTCTAAGTAAAAGTGGTCGCTCTAGTCCTGACTAGCAGCTTGTCCGGACTAGTGGTGGCTTTTAGTTAGAAAATTAGTTCTAAGTAAAAGTGGTCGCTCTAGTCCTGACTAGCAGCTTGTCCGGACTAGTGGTGGCTTTTAGTTAGAAAATTAATTCTAAGTAAAAGTGGTCGCTCTAGTCCTGACTAGCAGCTTGTCCGGACTAGTGGTGGCTTTTACTTAGAAAATTAATTCTAAGTAAAAATGGTTGCTCTAGTCCTGACTAATAGCTTGTCCGGACTAGTGGTGGCTTTTAGTTAGAAAATTAATTCTAAGTAAAAATTGTTGCTCTAGTCCTGACTAGTGGGTTGTCCGGACTAGTGATGGCTTTTAGTTAGAAAATTAATTCCAAGTAAAAAATGGTTGCTCTAGTCCTGACTAATAGCTTGTCCGGACTAGTGGTTGCTTTTAGTTAGAAAATAATTCTAAGTAAAAATGGTTGCTCTAGTCCTGACTAATAGCTTGTCCGGACTAGTGGTTGCTTTTAGTTAGAAAATTAATTCTAAATAAAAATGGTTTTTCTAGTCCTGACTAGTAGGTTGTCCGGACTAGTGATGGCTTTTAGTTAGAAAATTAATTCTAAGTAAAAATGGTTTCTCTAGTCCTGACTAATAGCTTGTCCGGACTAGTGGTTGCTTTTAGTTAGAAAATTAATTCTAAGTAAAAAATGGTTGCTCTAGTCCTGACTAATAGCTTGTCCGGACTAGGCTGCTTTTGCTTTCAGTCTTTGAGCTTTTCCTTTGTCTTCTGGGAGCTCTTCATTCTCCAAGTAGTTGATAAAGGGAGTCATCCAGTTGTGGTTGCTTTCGCTTTCCAAGACCTCTCCGGATTCAATAGATGGTTTGAGGAGTTCTTCGAAATAAACTGAGCAGTCCAGATCTGATGAGTTCCGGAATAATTTTGATAGGATATCCGCTTCTTCATTTTCTTCTCGATATATCTGAAGGACTTGATGGCTTGGTATTGAAGCTAAGTAGCTTTGAACCAGTGCTTGGTACTTCGCCAGAGTAGGGTCCTTTGCTATGTATTCTCCATTTGTTTGCTTGACCACTATCTGGGAGTCGCTGTAAATTTTTAAGTCCTGGACCCTTAGAGTCCTGGAGAGCTTTAGTCCTGCGATCAATGCCTCATATTCTGCTTGATTGTTTGTTGCGGGGAAGCCGAAAGATATAGTTGTCTGAATCTTGAATCCTTCTGGACTTTTGAGTATGAGTCCGGCTCCTGACCTCTCGCTTGTTGAAGAACCATCTACCTTTAAGGTCTAGGCTCCCGGGCTTGTATCCTTTTTTGGATCCTGATCCATGTCCATTGGTTCCGGTTCTTCTTTTGGGAAGTTGCATTCGATTATGAAATCTGCAAGTACTTGATCTTTGATGGTAGTCCTGGGAATGAAGCTTAAATTGAACTGGCTTAACTCCACAGCCCAATTGACAAGTCTTCCCGAGACATCTGGCTTGTGAATTATTTTCCTTAGTGGTTGATTTGTGACTACTCTGATTTCTCTCCCTTGGAAGTAGTGCCTGAGTTTTCTTGAAGTTGTGACTAAGGCAAAGGCAAACTTCTCCAATCTTGGATATCTTGTTTCTGCATCTTTTAGGACTTGGCTTACATAGTAGACTGGTTGTTGTGTTCCATTCTCCTCCTTGATTAGGGCAGCTCCTACAGCTTGTGCTCTTGCTGACAAGTATAAGTAGAGAGGCTCTCCTGGTTGAGCTTTAGTTAGGACTGATGGCTGAGAGAGGTAGTACTTGATTTCTTCGAATGCCTTTTGGCACTCCGGATTCCAGTTCACGTCTTTCTTGTTGGTTGCTCCTTTGAGTAAATCAAAAAAATGGTAGGCACCTCTCTGCTAGTTTTGAGACAAATCTCTTGAGTGCTGCTAAGGATCCTGCTAGCTTCTGCACCTCTTTTTGGGTCCTGGGAGCTTTCATCTCTTGGATAGCTTTTATTTTCTCCGGATTGGCTTCTATGCCTCTGTTGCTGATCATGAATCCTAGAAACTTGCCTGCTCCTACTCCGAAGGTGCATTTCTCCGGATTCAGTTTGAGTTGGTTCTTCCTTAGGTTGTCAAAGCACTCCTTCAGGTCTTCCACATGTCCTGGTATGGTTGTTGATTTTGAAATCATGTCATCGACATAGCACTCCAAGTTCCTCCCAATCTGGGATTTGAATATCTTGCTCATGGCTCTTTGGTAAGTGGATCCTGCGCTGGTAAGTCCGAAGGGTAGCATCACATAAGCATAAACTGCTCTGTGGGTTATGAATGCTGTCTTAGGAATGTCTTTTGGGTTCATCTTTATCTTGTTGTATCCAGAGAAGGTGTTCATGAAACATAGCATGATCTGTCCGGAGGTGACATCTATTAGTTGATCAATATTTGGGAGAGGGTACGGGTCCTTTGGGCAAGCATCATTCAGATCAGTGTAGTCCACACACATTCTCCATTTGTTGTTGGACTTCTTCACCATGACCACATTAGCTAGCCACTCCGGATATTTGATTTCTTTGATGATTCCTGCTTTGAGTAGCTTTTCCACTTCTTCGTCAATGGCTTTTTGCCTCTCCGGGGCAAAGTTTCTTCTCTTCTATTTGGCTACTTTTCAGTTGGGGTTGACATCCAAGCTGTGCATAGCTATGGACTCATGTATTCCTGGCATGTCTCTTGGACTCCAGGAAAAAAACATCTCTGTACTCCCGGAGCAAGGACACTAATCTCTCCTTGAAGGACTCCTCGAGTCCTGACCCAACTTTCACTTTTTTGCTAGAATTGCTTTCATCTACCTGGACTTCTTCTGTTTCGACTGCAGCTTCAATTTTTTCTTGCTCTTTGTTTGAAACTATTTGATGAATTCGGGCTTTAGAGTTCTTCTTCAGATAGAAGTTTGCTTGTTCAGATTCTTTGGTTGCTTGCATGGTAGGACTAGCTTGGTCTAGGACTTGATTTACCTTGTCCACTACCATGACTTGGTTTCTTGGTAGTCCTTCTGGACTTATTTTGTTTGCTTCTTCTCTTGTCCGGGGTCGGTGCTTCTTTATGCTTTGTTGCTTACGAAGGACTGTAGCCTTCCTTTTGTTATCTTGATGGGTTTCTGCCAAAACTAACTCCTGGTTGTAGCATGTTTCAGCAACTCCATAATCTCCTTTTATCTCCCCGACTCCTGTCGAGGTTGGGAATTTGATCTTGAGATGGGAGATTGAAGTTATTGCTTGTATCATGGTTAGAGCTGATCTGCCAATGATTCTGTTGTATGAAGAAGGAGCGTTGATCACATAAAACTTGATGACATGAGTTACTTGGTTAGGAGTAGATCCAAAATTGACTGGAAGATATAAAGTTCCTTGGATCGGAACTAAGTTGTGGCCGAAACCATATAGTGGGTCCTCCCGGCACTCATTTGAGCGAACGCTCCCTAACTGCATTCTATCCACTGTGTGCTGGAAGAGAATATTTACTCAGGAACCATTGTCTACGAGCATTCTTCTTACTTCATTATCAAAGATGTCTAGAGCGACAACCAAAGCTGCATTGTGATGAGGGTTGACTCCCTCGTAGTCTTTGTTGCTGAAGGATATCACCAGGTCTGGGAGTGATTGGATTGAGAGCACTTCTTCGTCGAAGTCCGGTCTCCGAGGTGGGGAGTAGGATCCACCTAGGACCACATTGACTATATTCTTTCCTCTCTTCTGCGCTTCCCCTCTGTTGTCCTGGACTAAGTACTTGTTCATGTTCCCCTTCTTCACTTGGTCTTCAATGAAGTACTTGAGTGATAAGCAGTTCTCAGTCTTGTGGCCATGGGTCTCGTGGTAATCACACTGCCTATTGTAAGGCCTGCTCTCCGGAGGAGTTTGCATTAGTTTCGAAGGATAATAGAAAGGCTTATCTTTTACCTCTTTCAAGATTTCCTCCCGGGTCATATTGAGAGGAGTCCAGTCCGGCTCCTGTTTCGGCTCCCGGGGTTGCTTCGCGGGTCCTGGGTCACTGTTTGACTCCTTCTTAGGACCAAGTCTCTGGAAAACCGGAGTAGTTTGTCTTTCTTGGCTTTGGTTGCTTTGCTTGAATTTCTTATCCTGATGGTAACCCCCTTTCGGTCGGTCATCAGTGTTTTCACTCCGGGGCCCCCCTTTCCGGGTCATCCTCATTGCCTGGAGTACATCTGTTTCCTTAATGAATCTGGCAGCCATAGAGTAAGCCACTGTCAGGCTTTGCGGCTCCTTATTGATTAGCTACACTATATATCTCTCATTGTGCTCTGGGTCCAAGTTTCTCCTGATAATGCTTAAAGCTTCCCTCTCATCCAAACTTGAAACTTTATTGATTGTTTCCTGGAACCGGCGCATGTATGCAGAGAGGGACTCATTGTCATACTGCCGAATTGTCTCCAGGTGACACATGTGCATTTCATGCGTTTTATTTGCCCGAAATCTTCTAAGGAAGGAGGCTCGGAATTCCTTGCAAGTATGGATACTGCGGGAGGGGATCCTGCTGAACCACCTCTGGGCCCCTCCTTTAAGAGTTGAAGCAAAGAACCTTGATTTCGTCAAGTCATTGTAATAATAAATCCGCGCTATTTGCTCAAAGTAGTTCAGGTGCTCCTCCGGGTCTCCTAGACCATCAAAGGAGTCAAAGTTATAATGCTTCAAGTTCCGCTGCCCGGGAATGGCTTCCAAGGAGTGGCTGAAAGGAGTTAATGTCTCTCCGATCTCTACTCCCGAGTCTCTGTCCATCTTTCTCTGTAATTCATAGATCATGTCTTTCAGGTCCTTCTGCCTTTCTTCTTCTTCATCATCAGAAATCAGCTCCGGAGTAGGGTCTCTCCGGGTTCTCTTGCTCCGGGACTTGGCCAGTAGCTTTTCCTCTTCTAGCTGCATTCTCTTTTGGATCTCAGCTCAAGCTTTTCTTCTTCTTCTTTCCTGATTTGCTCCCTAACTTCTTCCAACTTTCTCTGCTTAGCA
Source organism: Apium graveolens (assembly GCF_009905375.1). NCBI lineage: Eukaryota > Viridiplantae > Streptophyta > Magnoliopsida > Apiales > Apiaceae > Apium > Apium graveolens. Next base: position 64,216,178 of record NC_133647.1, read on the forward strand.
GCTTCTGCTTCTTTCTTGCTTCGATCCTTTTTGCTTTTCTTCCCCTTGGCTCCAATTCGGTCAAACACAAATCTCTTCGATTGCTGGGAGTCTCCGGACTCCTCTGGTTCCTCCTCGAGTTCGGCTTCTTCTTGGAGCCGGGTCTGCTCCTGCCTGTATAGTCTGATTGCTTCTTCTAGTTCATCACTTGTTAAGTTGGCCATGTGTTATTCGGCTACTGGAACATTGGTGTACTTGTACTGATTGAGCTTTATGAGGGTCCTGGCATCCCTGGTGTTTACAATTCTCTCCACTACGGGAGTGTGTAGTGGCTGCTCCTGGAATGTTTCTCTCTCGGCTCCTGGATCAAGGGCCTGGGAGTGGTCCGGCTCCTGGACCTGAGTACTAGCAGATGGTCTCCCAGAGGTGTGCTTTCCTGGTCTTGCCATTTCTCAACAATACCAACAACAACTAACAACAATATGCTACAGAGAATATCGATCTAAGGTTGCTTTTTTGAAAATTGTAAAAACTACCCAGAATAACAACAAACACCAACAAATAGCTTCCTGGGAGTAGTTTAAACAATCTCCTGGGACTACTCAACAAGGTAGTAGAACACAAATGCGATATTCAAGCTAGAGCAAAAATGATTAAAACTAACGATAGCTCACACAAACGTGGCCTAAAACAACGAGCACACACAAACGTGGCTTAAATAAACAACATTCATGCTTATGGAAGAGGTTGGTTGCTTGGGTTCTTACAAGTTTAAATAAATGGACTCTTTGAAGAGCTTGTTGATGAAGGTGAATCCAGGGGCACCATGACCCAAGGATGGAGACCCCTCCTTCTAGCGCCAAATGATAACTCCTGGTGGCGGGGCCGCTCATTCGACGTCGTGCCTGGATCCTTCACGGCTGCGGTGGTGTAGCTGTTGTGGGGTTCCTACAAAATAACACCGGAAGGGGGGTTTGAGTCCCGCGGCACCTCCGGCGTGAGAGTAAGAACTCGCTTTGAGGAATATGAAGATATAAAGGAATGAGAGATGACTGTGTGTGTATATGGGTGTGAGAGAGTGATTAACCCCAAAACCTCACCTTCTTGGGCTATTTATAGCCCAAGGGTAGGGTTTTGGGGTTGGTACCTTTAAATCGTAGCCATTGGTTCTGGGAGCGGAGGACACCTGGCGGGAGTGGATGCTTTACACGTGTCAGTGCGGGACTGGCTAAGGAATGTTCTGGTGATCCTCTGACACGTGCCCTGATTATTCCCATGATTGATGTGTGACAGTTGTCCCCATCATGTGCTTGGGCCAACGTCTCACGTGCTGGGATTTACCAAGGTTAGGCTTGCGGGACTGAGCTGGTTATGACTGGTAGTGTGCGGGACTATTCCTTCGAGGAGCTGTGTGGAGTTAGAAGCCTAGGAGTAGTCCTCCCCGGAGCTACATGGAGTTAGGAACCTAGGAGTAGTCCTTCCAAGAACTGTATGGAGTTAGGAGCCTAGAAGTAGTCCTTCGAGGAGCTATATGTATTATCACTCAGATCACTCAACCTACCCCTTCAGGTAAGAATTGATGGATAATGTTAGTTTGTAGGTATTTGTTGGTAAACTATTTGAAATTGTTTGATGTTGTTATTGTGTACAAATCTATAGCTGCTTCTCGGGCTGTGCCACCTTGCAGTGCATCCTCTAGGCGACGTATCTTCCAGGTTAGGGAATCAGGTCTTGTTTATCAATGTACAGATCCGTCGCCAGAAAAAAGAGACGCAATCAACGAATGAACCGTTCGTGTTTAGTGTTTGTGAGTGGAGATGTTTGTTGCTTCATTTTATGGCGATGCTGCATGCTGCGGAGCTACCATATCTATTAAAAAATGTTCTGTTCATCAGCTATCAGCCACTTCACGAACTTTGGCTTCCAATCCACCCCTTATTTCCTATTTCAAAGGTTAAGAAACCAATAACGACTTAAGTTCTAGATAGCTTGCCAACCATTGAAACTACAACTTGCTATAGCTTGGTAAGAAATACACTCATGTGTTTGACTTATTGAGCAGGAAGATTAGGCGGAAGATTACAGGAAAACTGGAACTTAGGTACCTGTTCAGGAAGATATTTTTAAGTATAATAACGTATAATGGCGATTACAGGAAAACTGCATAAACTGTTTAACATTTTTCTCTTCTCGCTAATATTGGTTTGGTGCACTCCACAATTACTTATCTAACTAAATTTTTTTCATCAATTAGGACCTGTGCGAAGCGGGCAATACTTCTAGTTATCACATGTCTTGTATCCCATCAGTGTTCGCTTAGGTTCCTGGTAGGAACCTTGACGATGATTTAGATAATATTTTCTCAAAAATCATATTTAGTTAGTATATTTAAGGATAAAGATATTAAAGGATTGTGCGCAAAACCTACAACTAAGTAAATATATACTCACTCAGTACCATTTTATTTCTTTACGCCTGTTTAGCACGTGCTACTATAAGGTTTATCCACAATTTATTTTTTAAATTTTATTTTATGATTAAAAATTTAAACATTATGTAGAACGAAAAAAATGAATAATTTAGAGAACTATACTTTATAGCAGTCTTAAAATACGTAATTTTAAATTCTCAAAAGTTAGTTTATAATAACGGGTGTCAATATGTATATATTAAATTAATAATATTTTTTCATGAAACTTATAAAAGAAATATATTTTAATTATATTTGTTATCACAACAATACGTGATTAGTTAATTAGATATGACTTGAAATTATAAAATAATAAAAATATACAGTAATCTATCCTTTTTTTTTTAATTTGTGTATTAATACTTCGGGAGAGACGCTCAAATCTCAACATCCCCGAATCCGTAGCAATTTCTACAACAGTACTTGTATTGGCATCTAATAAAGCTTTTTGGGTTGTAAAATAATAGATGTTGTTTAATTTGTGTATTAATATGCATATCACTTTTTACTTGGTACATTTTGGGTTTTTTTGTTTATTTTCTTCTTTATCTTTCTTTTTTTTGCTAAGTAATTTACCTTTCATTTAGTTTGTACATAAAAGCATCTCTAATAGTTGTTCGCTATAATGATTGGCTAAATAGATATAATACTGATTATTTAAAAAATTTCTGAATCTGTAAGAAATTATACTTCATCAGAGTTGTTTATAATGATTTGCTATATTTTAAAAATAGTATGTAATTATTATTTTTGTTTGTTATAAACACAATGTTTTATTTAAACATTGTAATCAAATTATTTGACATATTCTATAGGTTTCTAAAGGTTTAATAAATATGATCAATATTATTGGGTTATCTAAAATTATAACTAATGATTTTGTACCATGGAGAGCATGCTAATTTTAAATAATCTCTATAATTATAATTATGATATCCCATATGAATTTTTTAGCTAAGGAGTTGGACCATTGGATATACTTCAAGAACTACAATTTCTTTACACAAATTCCAGAGGATTATGTTGAAAACCAAAGTAAATCTGGCATTAACTGAAATAAAACGGTATTTTTTTATTTAAAATGAAAGAAACCATTTTATTATAAAATACGGGTTTGTGGAATGATCAGAAAACCTATTAACATGGTCAAACTATAAATAGTAACTTCAAAATAAAACTTATGTCAACTCCTTGACAAAAAAATCAAGGTCAACTCTCCCTATATTTGTCCCCTTTCAGAAAAATATGTTTCGGTAGTAATCTATGTTTAGAGTCCAAACATGCAAAATGTATGTTCCAAATTTGATTAGCGTTGGTTTGTTGGATACACTTTATTCTCTTCATATTTGTAAATGTGTAATATTTGATTTTCAATGTACTACATGATTAGAAATTTTACTGTTCTAGATCAGATTGAATTTCAGAACGAGAGAAACAAGTAGCTATTCAAAGTAATGGGAAACTCACTAACTTTTTAAAATACAATGCAAAGTGATTATTGTGAGAGGAATTTGGTACAACATTCGGGGAGGTTGTTGCTGGATCAACAGAAAAATTGCGGAGATTTAGGCCGGAAATCGGGCGTATTATAAAAAACTGACTACGCCTGATCTGTCGCAACCGTGAGGTGTTTGTGGCCGCGTTTGGACTGAATTTGCAAGGATTCCGAGCGTGGTGGCGGAGTATTTCCTACTGAGCCGTGGGGGTTCCCACAATTGATCTCGCGATAGCTCCACCATATGTTTTGGTAGAGAAAACGAGTGTCCAACCCTTGCAAATGGCCTACATATCCTATATTTATAGGAATCAAGTCCATATGTAGTTCTATAGCCCTATGACTCCTCCATATAGGATCAACCACATTTTTACTAAGCCCATAATAGCTTCCAATCCTTATGCAACTAGGTTTAGACTTAATCCAAAGAGTCCTACTCCTAATACACCACTAATTCTTATTAATCCATGTAATTATTGTATTTATCCATAATATATGTATATTCCATACATATATCAAGTAAATCCGTTTATAAATAGTTGTAGATTACTATGAGTCTTATTTTTCTTCCTGTCCCGGTCTAGAGTCTATTTCCAACTAGAACTCTAATTTTACTGGCTTCTCACCATTATCTGGATCTTGGCATATTATTAGAAGCCTAGGGTATTGGCTAATCTATAAGAGGCCTCTCTTATTTCCTTGTTCTGATAACCCTCATAACAGGCCCTAACTATTATTTAAATTCCTTTATCATAGCAGCCCTTTTAGTTCCAAAATCCTTACTTTATCATCCAGAAAGTCAAATCCATTATTCCAATTCATCTAATCCATATATGGGCATAGATCTAGCACAAGGATGGTTTTAGACACAACAACTAGCCCCGAGTTCCTCGCAGCAATTGAATGCAATAGCAACCTATATAGCATAGATTTTTAATTCTTCTTTACCGTTCTCAGAGAAATATATAGCTTTCACATTTGGATTCCAAGCTTAGATGAGCTTACTCGGCGTAAGAAACAGGAAACACAATGCCTCAACATATGTACCTCAATCTAAATCCTTAAATGAAATCATTCAATACATTTTAGACCACGTATTATCATGGCAGTTCCAATCTAGGGCTTACTGTCCTTTTTAGCTATATCCTATGCTTCTATCCATTTTCCCAAAAGCCATGCATTAGCCTTTCAAGATATTCCTTTTCCTTGTGAAGTCGATCTTTAGGTGATAATTCTTTATGAGTGAAGCCCAAAAACTACCGCTATTTCAAATAGGCTTCATATATCCATAATTCTGGGCTGCCAAGATAGCTTAAAAAGAGTGATTAGTAGCATGAGCTAAACAACTCTCATACATAACGCATGAAATATATGCATATCGAATGCAACTATGAATATACAAGTTAGAAAATGAGATTGTTAATGATTTTGTATAAATATAGATATTGATATCTGGTGTTGCCTCAGCAGTTAGGCTAAACCTTGGCGAACACACTTTTCAAGACAACACCACAATTTTTTTAGGCTTCCATGGTTCCATCACTTGGCCTCCTAAGACATCGCTTAATTTTCTATTGAATACAGTGTATACTACAATCAAATCGAATTAAGAATACAAGTATGAAACACATAATAATCTTATTAATAAAATAGTATTAGAATGGAACCGTTCTCTCTCAGTGATGAACAAATATTATGAGAGCTGCTAGGGTTATAATGAATAATATTCTCGATTAAGATAACACTTATAGTGTAAACCCTATGTTGTGTTTATATAGACACACAATTACAAGATAATCTTCTAATTGATATCGAACATAAGTCTGCATCCTAAAATATATCAACTAGTTATCTTTTCTTCCAAGTATTTTATTCTTCATAGAATTCTTCTCCAAGCATATCTCTTCTTGTGTTTGCCTTAATCTTCTTTCCTTCAATCAACTGCTTTCCTTATCTGAAGGTCTTCTTAAGTCCTGATATTATCTCCTGATAAATATCTTCTGATAACTTAAGTTCTGATAACTTAAGTTTTGATATATTAAGTTCTGACTTCAGTATAAGTACTGATTTCCAGTTAAGTCCTGATTCGTCCTGTTAGTTAAGATCTGAAAACTAAACACAAATCATTATTAGACATAACATCACAAATATATCTAACACTTCTTGTGCAAGAAGTACACCCAAGTGTACCTTGTGAACTCATCCATTATAACCATAGCATATTTCTTCTTTGCAATAGACATGATATTGACTAGACCAAATAGATCAACATGCAGTAGGTGATAAGGCTCAAGAATTGATGACTCAGTTTTGCTCTTGAAAGAAGATTTTTTTTGCTTTGCCTTTTGACATAAATCACAAAGGCCATCAGGAGCAAATACTGATTTTGGCAGTCCACTCACAAGATCTTTCTTTACAATCACATTTATGTTGTTGAAGTTTAAATGAGAGAGTCTTTTTTGGCAATTCCAGCTTTCTTCAATTGATGCTCTACTCAACAGACAGATTGCAGAACCATCAGAACTTGTTGAAAGCTTGGCTTCATAAATGTTACCATGCATGTAACCTTTCAGAACCACTTTGCCTATAGAATTGCTTACAACTTCACAGTGTTCTTCAAAGAAATCCACATGATAACCTCTGTCACAGATTTGACTCACACTCAGCAGATTGTGTTTAAGTCCTGAGACAAGAGCTACTGTTTCAATGATGACATTCCCAAGATTAATATTTCCATATCCCAGAGTTTTTCCCATGTTTCCATCTCCATAAGAAACTCCTGGGTCAGCTTTCTCCACAAAGTCTGAGAGCAGGGCTTTATTTCCAGTCATATGTCCTGAACATCCACTATCCAGTACTAGGATGTTTTTCCTGTTGCCCTGCAATCACAAAGACCACTAATGGTTAGTTTTAAGGACCCAAACTTGCTTAGATCCCTTGGCCTTTTTAAGTTTGTTAGCATTTGAAGCGGATTTAATATCAGAGTTTATGCTAACATGCTGTTTATCAGAATTTATATCAGACTTTGCATCAGAGTTTACACTAGAAGGAATTAAAGCAAATTTCTTCAAAGAAGGTTTTATTTGATAATAATCATAGTATAAATTATGATATTCCTTACAAGTATAAATGGAATTCCATAAACTACCACAATGAAAACAAGAATTTTGTGACTTAAACCTAACAGACTAACTCTAAACTCCTGACTTAGGAGGTAAAGAGTTTTATTCTTATTCTTTCTACAATAAGAAGCAAGATGGTTAGAGTTTCCACAATTATAACATTTCTTTCAAGGAGCATTAGGAACAGGCATATAATTATTGCTTTTATTCACACCTTCCTTTCCATTTCTATTTTTCGTAGGTGGTTTTACCTTGTTTACATTCTTAATCTCTTTCAGCTTATACTTAAGCTGCTTCTTTGTCATTAAGCCTATGTTAACTTCAATTGTCCTATCCTGTTTCAATTTGTCAGAAGTTGACTCTGCCTTAACTTCTGTCTCAGTATCTTTCATCTTTTCAGAATCAGACTTTACAGATTTAGCTACAAACTTAACATGATTTAACTTTGGCTTAGTAGTCTGTTTAACAATAATTGGCTTAATTTGTTCAGTTCCTGTTTCACTTTTATCATCTTCATAACCTAAGCCCTCTTTCCAGTTTTCACTACTTAATAAATTCTGAGTTGTTCTGCCAGAGTTATTCCAAGTCCTTATAATCTCTCTTTCCTTTTCTAACTCAGTTTTTAGAGATTGATTCAATTTTAACATTTCATCTCTAACATAAACACCATCATCTCTTTCTTTCTGAGTTTGATGGAACATAACTAACTCCTTTTCTAAATAGTCATTCCTTTTCTTAAAAGCCAGATTTTCAGAAGTTAACCTATCACATGTTAAGGACTGATCTCTATAGCTAATGGATATGGTTTTAAGATAAGATCTCAACTAAGTAATATCATCAGTATGAAAAGCATAAGTTGTTTGAGGTACCTTTAACTCAGCAGCTTCAGAACTGCTATCAGCATTTGCCATCAAGGCATAGTTCTCCTCATGTTCAGAATCTGAAGTGTCTGTCCAACTTTTATTCTTTGTGACAAGTGCCTTGCATTTATCACTTTTTCCTTTCTTGCAATCAGGAGATATGTGGCCTTTCTCACCATAATTGTAGCATTTAACATTTGAGTAATCTCCTCTGTCAGACTTTCCTACTTTGCCTTCAGATTTTCTGAATCCCTTCTTATCAGAACTTCCATTTTTCCTGGAAAACTTCTTTCCCCCTCTGAATTTCCTGTAAGCTATCTTTGTGATACCCTTCACCATAAGAGCACACAATTTCATCATCTCTTCATCAGCATCGATCTCAGATAGACTTTCAGTTTCTGAATCCTCATCACTATCAGAACTTGATGACTCAGTATCAGACCTTGTGATGAGAGCCTTTACTTTGCCTTTCTTTGAGACAACCACTTTGATGGATTCCTCCTCAGCCTTAAGAGCAACTGTTCTTGACTTTCTCCCATGCCTCTGGCTTCTTTGATCCATCTCAAGTTCATGAGTTTTGAGCATACCATAAATTTCATCAAGAGTAGTTTCATCAGGAGCATAGTTGTCTCTTATAGTTGTTGCCTTCAAATCCCAACTTTCAGGAATAGCTAAAAGGAATTTAAGATTAGTATCTTCAAGATCATATTCCTTATCCACCAGTGACTAATCATTCAAGAGTTTGACAAATCTGTCATATAAACCAGTTAATGACTCATCAGGTTTTGAGTCAAAGTGCTCATACTCTTGAGAGAGTATAGTCCTCCTGTTCTTCTTAATTGAATCAGTTCCCTGGCATCTTGTCTCCAAGGCATCCCATATCTCTTTTGCAGTCTTGTAGTTAATTACCCTGTTTGACATGACATTATCAATGGCACTATGCAACAAATGTCTTACGTTTGCATCTTTGGCAATAGATGAGATATCTTTAGCTGTATATTCACCTTTCTCCTTTGGTATAGTCCGTGCTGGCTGATCTGCAACTACAACAGAGAGCTTGGTTGGCTTATGTGGTCCTTCATTAATTCTGTCAAGGTATTCTGGATCTGTATCTTCCAGAAACATAGTCATCCTCACTTTCCATATGGGATACTCAGAAGGTTTCAGTATGGGAACCCTAATAGTCTCATATCGATTATGGATTTGAGTCTTTGGAGTTTCTTTAGTTTTGGTGGGCTTGGTTGGAGTTTTCTCTTCTTCAGACATGATTGTTTTTGGATCTTTACTGTATATGTGTTAACAGACTGCTCTGATACCACTTGTTAGGTCACACACACTGTAGAAGGGGGTTGAATACAATGTATACTACAATCAAATCGAATTAAGAACACAAGTATAAACACAGAATAATCTTATTAATAAAACAGTATTAGAATGGAACCGTTCTCTCTCAGTGATGAACAAATATCACGAGAGCTGCTAGGGTTATAATGAATAATATTCTCGATTAAGATGACACTTATAGTGTAAACCCTATGCTATGTTTATATAGACACACAGTTATAAGATAATCTTCTAATTGATATCGAACATAAGTCTGCATCCTAAAATATATCAACTAGTTATCTTTTCTTCCAAGTATTTTATTCTTTATAGAATTCTTCTCCAAGCATATCTCTTCTTGTGTTTGCCTTAATCTTCTTTCCTTCAATCAGCCGCTTTCCTTATCTGAACGTCTTCTTAAGTCCTGATATTATCTCCTGATAAATATCTTCTGATAACTTAAGTTTTGATAACTTAAGTTTTGATATCTTAAGTTCTGACTTCGGTATATGTACTGATTTCCAGTTAAGTCCTAATTTGTCCTGTTAGTTAAGATCTGAAAACTAAACACAAATCATTATTAGACATGATATCACAAATATATCTAACACTTCTTGTGCAAGAATTACACCCAAGTGTACCTTGTGAACTCATCCACTATAACCATAGCATATTTCTTCTTTGCAATAGACATGATATTGACTAGACCAAATAGATCAACATGCAGTAGGTGATAAGGTGCAAGAATTGATGACTCGGTTTTGCTCTTGAAAGAAGATTTTCTTTGCTTTGCCTTTGGACATGAATCACAAAGGCCATCAGGAGCAAATACTGATTTTGGCATTCCTCTCACAAGATCTTTCTTTACAATCACATTTATGTTGTTGAAGTTTAAATGAGAGAGTCTTTTGTGCCAATTCCAGCTTTCTTCAATTGATGCTCTACTCAACAGACAGATTGCAGAACCATCAGAACTTGTTGAAAGCTTGGCTTCATAAATGTTACCATGCATGTAACTTTCAGAACCACTTTGCCTGTAGAATTGCTTATAACTTCACAGTGTTCTTCAAAGAAATCCACATGATAACCTCTGTCACAGATTTGACTCACACTCATCAGATTGTGTTTAAGTCCTGAGACAAGAGCTACTGTTTCAATGATGACATTCCCAAGATTAATATTTCCATATCCCAGAGTTTTTCCCATGTTTCCATCTCCATAAGAAACTCCTGGGTCAGCTTTCTCCACAAAGTCTGAGAGCAGGGCCTTATTTCCAGTCATATGTCCCGAACATCCACTATCCAGTACTAGGATGTTTTTCCTGTTGCCCTGCAATCACAAAGACCACTAATGGTTAGTTTTAAGGACCCAGACTTGCTTAGATCCCTTGGCCTTTTTAAGTTTGTTAGCATTTACAGCGGATTTAATATCAGAGTTTATGCTAACATGCTGTTTATCAGAATTTATATCAGACTTTGCATCAGAGTTTACACTAGAAGGAATTAAAGCAAATTTCTTCAAAGAAGGTTTGATTTGATAATAATCATAGTATAAACTATGATATTCCTTACAAGTATAAATGGAATTCCATAAACTACCACAATGAAAACAAGAATTTTGTGGCTTAAACCTAACAGACTGACTCTTAACTCCTGACTTAGGAGGTAAATAGTTTTATTCTTATTCTTTCTACAATAAGAAGCAAGATGGTTAGAGTTTCCACAATTATAACATTTCTTTCTAGGAGCATTAGGAACAGGCATATAATTATTGCTTTTATTCACACCTTCTTTCCATTTCTATTTTTCGTAGGTGGTTTTACCTTGTTTACATTCTTAATCTCTTTCAGCTTATACTTAAGCTGTTTCTTTGTCATTAAGCCTATGTTAACTTCAATTGTCCTATCCTGTTTCAATTTGTCAGAAGTTGACTCTGCCTTAACTTCTGTCTCAGTATCTTTTATCTTTTCATAATCAGACTTTACAGATTTAGCTACAAACTTAACAGGATTTAACTTTGGCTCAGTAGTCTGTTTAACAATAATTGGCTTAATTTGTTCAGTTCCTGTTTCACTTTTATCATCTTCATAACCTAAGCCCTCTTTCCAGTTTTCACTACTTAATAAATTCTGAGTTGTTCTGCCAGAGTTATTCCAAGTCCTGATAATCTCTCTTTCCTTTTCTAACTCAGTTTTTAGAGATTGATTCAATTTTAACATTTCATCTCTAACATAAAAAGCATCATCTCTTTCTTTCTGAGTTTGATGGAACATAACTAACTCATTTTCTAAATAGTCATTCCTTTTCTTAAAAGCCAGATTTTCAGAAGTTAACCTATCACATGTTAAGGTCTGATCTCTATAGCTAATGGATATGGTTTTAAGATAAGATCTCAACTCAGTAATATCATCAGTATAAAGAACATAAGTTGTTTGAGGTACCTTTAACTCAGCAGCTTCAGAACTGTTATCAGCATTTGCCATCAAGGCATAGTTCTCCTCATGTTCAGAATCTGAAGTGTTTGTCCAGCTTTTCTTCTTTGTGACAAGTACCTTGCCTTTGTCACTTTTTCCTTTCTTGCAATTAGGAGATATGTGGCCTTTCTCACCATAATTGTAGCATTTAACATTTGAGTAATCTCCTCTGTCAGACTTTCCTACTTTGCCTTCAGATTTTCTGAATCCCTTCTTATCAGAACTTCCAATTTTCCTAGAAAACTTCTTTCCCCCTCTGAATTTCCTATAAGCTATCTTTGTGATACCCTTCACCATAAGAGCACATAATTTCATCATCTCTTCATCAGCATCGATCTCAGATAGACTTTCAGTTTCTGAATCCTCATCACTATCAGAACTTGATGACTCAGTATCAGACCTTGTGATGAGAGCCTTTAATTTGCCTTTCTTTGAGACAACCACTTTGATGGATTCCTCCTCAGCCTTAAGAGCAACTATTCTTGACTTTCTCCCATGCATCTGGCTTCTTTGATCCATCTCAAGTTCATGAGTTTTGAGCATACCATAAATTTCATCAAGAGTAGTTTCATCAGGAGCATAGTTGTCTCTTATAGTTGTTGCCTTCAAATCCCAACTTTCAGGAAGAGCTAAAAGGAATTTAAGATTAGTATCTTCAAGATCATATTCCTTATCCACCAGTGACTAATCATTCAAGAGTTTGACAAATCTGTCATATAAACCAGTTAATGACTCATCAGGTTTTGAGTCAAAGTGCTCATGAAAGGCATATGTCATAGCCTACTCGTTTATTCGAGTATTTAACTCAACTCAAATAAGAATGTAATAAGTAAATAGTGGATTAATCATCAGAGAGATCTCACAATGTAACATCTGTCAAAGAATAAAGAAACATTGTTCATCTGCAGACTTGAAGATTCACTGGAAGAAGTTCAAGAATTTGATCATGCCTCAGTGATATAAATCAAGATCGTGGATTTAATCTAGTGACAGAGATCTCGTCAAGGTATCATTTATTACAAGGATTCAATCAGAATATAAAAGTCAAGACATGAAGAAACGTCACGAAAGTTAGTCACTCATGAACCAGACAGTACATCGTGTGTCAGCATTGAAGTGGCGGAATTGATTCATAAGTCTCAGTGACTTTCAGAAGATTGTCAGAAGAATGGATGCTGCTAAGGGTTAGTATTAATTCTCTATTAATTAATTAAGTCATATAATTTAATTAAGAAAATAAATTATATCTGCAAAGATTAATTTATTGATTAATTGAATTAAATTGATTAATTAATTTAGAATTAATATTAAGGATTTACAAGATTTTAATTGGTTTAAAATCTGCTTAAATTCAGCAAGACAATTCATTTGAACTAGTATGACAATCGGTATGACAATTGATAGTCATACCGAAAGTCATGCCAATACATTTAATTGTCTTATTAGAATTTCTGTTTAGATTAAAATCAGTTATTAATTCAGCAAGACAATTTATTTGAACTAATATGACAATCGGTATGACAATCTATAGTCATACCGAAAGTCTTGCTAGCTCATTTTTAATTGTCTTGCTAGTTGTAAACATTGTCCTACCGAAAGTCTCACAAGCTTAAAGGATTGTCATTCCAATTCAATCGACTCGGCTGTGTTGTTTAAAAGAAGCAGAAGACCAGTTCATAAAGATAAGCAATCAAACAGAATACAAACTCAAGAACAAAAGAAAAAGGAGCAGAAAAATATTTCATCTCATCTGCAACTTCAAGATCAATTTCTAGATTGTAAAGTTAAATCCAATCAACTAGAAATACTTATCTTGTTCTTGTGTATCAATCTAGCGGATTAAAATCCCTAGAACTTAATCTCAAATCGCATTTAGCATTTGATCTTTTAATTACAAAAATAGAAAAAGTTCATGTCGAATTTATTCTAAATTTGTAATAATTGATTTGAGATTAATCCCTTGTAACCGATACCGTAGTTGTAACACCTTTCAAGTTTAATAAAAGTTTTATTTAACTTGAATTTTGTTTCACAATTTTATTCCGCATTTTATTCGATTAAACGGTATTGTTTGCATTCAACCCCCCCTTCTACAAACAAATTGGGACCTAACAATTGGTATTAGAGCCTTCTGATTAACGTACAAATCTAGATCCTAGACTTTTGTGTTTCTTTCACTTCTTGAATTTTTTATTCACTCAAAAAATTCATAATGACTACACAAAAAGTTGGAACCGTTAAAATTCCACTTTTCGATAAAGAAAATTATGTTATGTGGAAGAAGAAGATGCTACTGTTTTTACAGGTTGCTAATCCCAAATATTTGCAAGTGTTGAAGAAGGGTCCAAAAATTCCTATGGTTATGGAACCAGAGGTAATAGAAAATGATGTGGTGATCACCAAAGCGAGAACTTATGTGAAGGATCCTGAGGACTTCTCTCCTGCTGAAATAGAAGAAGCTTCCCTGGATGCTAGCCTTCAATTAATCTTAGTAGATTCCCTTAATCCCCTGATGAATAGACATGTGATGAATTGTAAAGATTCCAAACATATCTGGGAAACTATTGAGATTATTAATGAAGGCACAGAGGAAGTTAGGGAGAACAAACTAGAAATCCTAACCTCTGAGTATGAATACTTTAAATCCAATCCAGGAGAAGGAATCACTGAAGTGTTTGAGAGGTACAATGCATTGATCAACAACCTGAACATTAATGGTAAATACTATTCCATCAGGGAGGTCAACAAAAAGTTCCTTTTAACACTGCCAACTCATCTCGAACATAGAATCACTGCCATAAGAGAAGCAAGAGATCTGAGTGAGATTTCTTTGGAAAGGCTCTATGGTGTGTTAAAGACTTATGAGTTGGAGCAGATTCAGCAGAAGGAAGTTTACGGGAAAGGAAGAGTGGTCAGCACGTCTACTGCTCTAGTAGCTGATGAACAACAACAACAACCACAATATCAACAACAATCTCAACAGTCAGAAAGAATGGTATAGTCTTCCAAGGTTGAAGATAATGTGATAGTAGCAGAATTTGATTCTCCTACTACAAATCAATCAGGAGATGATTATTATTCCTTGGAAGAACTGGAGCAATTGGAGGATGAGTCAATGGCCCTGATTGTGAAGAGATTCTCAAATGTCAGATTCAAAAGGAATCCCAAGTTCAAGTACAAGTCCAACTACAACAGATTCCAGAAAGGTGGATCTTCATCCTCTAACACCAGCAGTGGTGGGTATAAAACAGGGATGGTTGATCGAAGCACCATTCGATGCTTCAACTGTAATGAGTTGGGACACTTTGCCACAGAATGCAGGAAGCCAAAACAAGCTAGGAAGAACTCTTACGATTCTAATCAAAAGAGTAAATCTGAAAGGGCGTACCTGGCAAAGGGAAGAAGCTGGGATGATACTGACAGTGAAGATGAAGAAGTTGGGAATCTTTCTCTCATGGCTAGTAATGCAAGCACCTCATCGTCAAGAAAAGAGGTAAAATTTACTGATGCTGAATTAGTTTATCATCTAGGAGGTTCCTTAGATTGTGCTCGTCGTGATAATGAATTGTTAAATCAACAAATCAAAGACCTTGAGAAAGAGGTCAATGAATTAAGACTTGTGCACATTAATCAAGATAAACTAAAAGAACAAGTATCTTTTCTAGAGAATAGAGTTGACTGTTATAGACAACTCGAAACTATTCTCAAAGACAAGATCACCGGTCTTGAGGCTAAGGTTAAAGCTTACTTTAATTCTTGTTCGAAGTCCAAAGAGTTTTACAATAAGCAAGCTGTTAATCAAACACATGGAATAGGTTATGATTACAATGCTGCTATTGGAAAATTAGGCATAAACTCCCCTCCTCATGTATGTGCTAAAGGCAGGGAAGTACCACATGTGCTTAAGGGTGTTGATGAACCCCTCTATAAAGAATCAATTGCTGAACCATTTGATGAGACCTCTTTTATTATTCAAGAAGAAATCCGTGCTGAAGATAATGCTAATGGGAAAGATGTCTCCAAGTCAAGTGTGTCAAAAGTTTCAGTCAAGGTTGTGAAAGCAACTGAGACTAACTCAGACACACATGAGTTGGATAACACAAATGCCATGTCTACCATGCATAAGTTGCCTATTGTTAATCCTTCTCATAAAGCATGTGGTGTTCCTGATTGTATGTCTTGTGCTTTTAATCTGTTGTTTGCTTATTTTAATGGTAAGCATGTTTCTAATGATAAGACTACTCCTCGTCAGCATGTGAATAATAGAAAGCATGATAGGTCTAAGACTGCTAGTCCTCCTAAAGCTAGAAAGGAGACATTTGTGCCTAAGCCTAACCAGAAATTTGTCAAGGCTGTTCACATGGTCAAATGTTCAGTCATTGAGAACGTTGAGAATATTGAAATTAAGAATGTTGTTTTGCCTGAAAAAGGCCAATTTTACAAGTATGCCGGACCCAGCCAAGCTTGGGTTCCGAAGAAGTTCTAATCCATTTGTATTGCAGGGCATTAAACAGGTACAACCGGTAGTGTGGATTCTTGACAGCGGATCGTCAAGACATATGACCGGAGATAGAGCCCTGCTATCAAATGTGGTTGAGAAAGCTGGCCCAGTGGTTACCTTTGGAGATAACAACAAAGGTTTAACGGAGGGATATGGCTGTTTGCTAGCTGGAAATGTTATCATTGAAAATGTATATGTTGTGCAAGGACTTGAACACAATCTGCTTAGCATTAGTCAGTTCTGTGACAACGGCTACAATGTTTTATTCGACAAGCTGAAGTGTCAGATTCTGCACAAGAAAAGTGAAAAACCCTCCTTAATGGGAATCCGGAAAGGAAATCTGTTCGTAGCTGACATGAACTCTGGAAGCAATCTTGAAGTCAATTGTTTCTATGCAAAGGCATCGTCAGATGAGAGTTGGCTATGGCACAAGAGACTTTCTCATCTCAATTTCAAAACAATGAATTCTCTTGTCAAAAGAGAATTGGTAAGAGGTCTGCCTCAGCTGGAATTCTCTCCAGAAGGACTATGTGAGGCTTGCCAGAAAGGAAAGTCAAAGAAAGCAAGTCACAAAGGCACTGACACATCTTCCATAACTGGTGTTCTGCAATTATTACACATGGATTTATTTGGTCCAGTTAATATCCTTTCTATGTCAAAGAAGTGTTACTGTCTTGTGATAGTTGATGACTATTCCAAGTATACGTGGGTTTTATTTCTTCACTCTAAGGATGAAACACCACAAGTTGTGATTGATCATATCAAGATGATTGAGTTAGATTCTAACGTCCCTGTTAGAGCAATAAGGTCAGATAATGGGACAGAATTCAAGAATGCACTTCTCAATGGATTCTGTACAGACAAAGGGATTACCAGACAATTTTCAGCTCCTAGAACCCCTCAGCAAAATGGAGTGGTAGAAAGGAAGAATCGTACATTGATTGAAGCTGCAAGAACGATGTTAAGTGAATCAGGTCTTCCAATGTACTTTTGGGCTGAAGCTGTCAATACTGCATGTTATACTCAGAATCGAACTCTAATCAACAAAGACTTCATGAAAACTCCTTATGAGATTTTGAATGAACAGAAACCTTCTATCAAATACTTTCATGTATTTGGTGCCAGATGCTTCGTGCTCAAGGATGGAGATGATCGTCGTGGTAAGTTCGAGGCAAAGGCATATGAGGGTATTTTTGTTGGATATGGAAGAAGATCATATAGAGTGTATATCATTGATCAACACAAAGTAACTGAAAGTGTCAATGTTACATTTGATGACACTAAACTCCCTAGTATCCAAACTGAAGATCCTTCTGAGAAACTGAAGTTTGATGAGACGTCAGATTCAGAATCAGAACATGGTCAAGAACCTGAGGTTGTTGCTGGTGAAGAACCTGTTAATCCTGATGATACTCAAGGTAATAGTGATGGAAACTTTGGCAACAATGGAGATACCACTGCTACTGACGGAGAATCTTCAAGTCAACATGGCAACAACTCAGGGGGAGATGCTGAAGGATCATCTAGTAGGACACAACATCACAATGAATTTCAAGGCGAATCATCAAGATCAAATCTTCCAAGACAGACTGTCTGGAATAAAGCTCACCCTTTTGAGTTGATTATTGGTGATCCCGATGTTGGAGTCAGAACTAGACGTGCTACTCAAAATGAGTGTCTGTTCTCAGGATTTCTTTCTGAGATGGAACCTAAGAAAATTGAAGAAGCACTGACTGATCCAGGTTGGGTGATTGCTATGCAAGATGAACTCAATCAGTTTGAAAGTCAACAAGTCTGGAAACTGGTACCTAGGCTTGTACACAAGAAAGCTGTTGGTACTAGGTGGGTATTCAGGAATAAACTAGATGAAGATGGTGTGGTTACAAGAAACAAGGCAAGACTGGTAGCTAAAGGGTATTCTCAAGTTGAAGGCATTGATTATGATGAAACCTATGCTCCAGTGGCTAGACTTGAGGCCATCAGGATATTTCTGGCATTCGCAGCATTTTCAAACTTTAAAGTTTATCAAATGGATGTCAAGAGCGCCTTTCTGAATGGAAAGCTGGATGAAGAGGTATATGTAGAGCAACCTCCTGGTTTTGAAGATCCAGATCATTTGGATTTTGTCTTCTTTCTTTTCAAGGCTATCTATGGGCTAAAACAGTCTCCAAGAAAATGGTATGACACTCTCTCTGAATTTCTTATTGAAAATAGCTTTATTAGAGGTGTCATAGACAAAACTCTCTTTTCTAAAACACATAAGAAGGATACTATATTAGTCCAAGTCTATGTGGATGATATAATATTTGGGTCTACTAATGATAATCTCTGTAAGAGATTTGCTAAGTTAATGCACAGCAAGTTTGAAATGAGCATGATGGGAGAGCTGAAGTTCTTTCTTGGATTACAAGTAAATCAAAGGTTAGATGGAACATTTATTTGTCAATCCAAGTATCTCAAGGAACTCCTCAAAAAGTACAATCTAGAGGATTCTGCATCAGCAAGGACTCCATCAACTACAGCTGTCAAGCTTGGACCATGTGAAAACTCCATTAAGGTAGATGTCACAAGCTACAGAGGTATGATTGGCTCGTTACTCTATCTTACTGCAAGTAGACCAGATATTATGTATGCTACATGTTTATGTGCAAGGTTCCAAGCGGATCCTAGAGATATTCATCTCGTTGCTGTTAAACGAATCTTAAGATATCTTAAGGGAACACCAAATCTAGGTATTTGGTACCCTAAAGAATCTGGTTTTAACCTTGTCGGATATACAGATTCAGATTATGCAGGAAGTGTTGTTGATAGGAAAAGCACCTCAGGAAGTTGTCAATTCCTAGGAAGCAGGCTAGTCTCATGGTACAGCAAGAAACAGCAAACAGTTTCCAACTCAACGGCCGAGGCTGAATATATTGCTGCTGGAAGCTGCTGTGCTCAGATCTTGTGGATTAGGAACCAACTACGAGACTATGGCTCTGTATTGAACAAGATTCCTATTTTATGTGACAACACAAGTGCAATAGCCATCACCAACAACCCTGTGCAGCAGTCGAGGATAAAGCACATTGACATCAGGTATCATTTTATTAGAGAGCACGTCATGAATGGTACTGTTGAACTTTTTTTTGTTCCAACAGAAGAACAAATAGCAGATATTTTCACTAAACCACTTGACGAATCCACATTTACCAGATTAGTTGGTAAATTAGGCATGTTGAATAGTTTTAGTGATTAATTTAGTTAATATCTGAGATCTGTTCTTGAATGAATTTACAAATGAATTTTTCATAAATGAAAAATTCATTTGCAAATTTATGTTATCATTTTATCATATTTCTTGCTTAATTCTATGTAAGTTATAGTATCTTATCTGTTTTATTTTCCCTTCTTGTTAATTTAAAATATCTCAGAATATTTTATTTTCTCTAAAAATATTTTTCTATGAATTTTATTTGCTAAAATTCAACAGATTTCTATTTTTGGAATAAAAATAATTAATTCTGAAATATTGTCTTTGATTTTGTAAATATTTTCTGATATTTTTACTAAGTTATATAAGTCTTTATTCCAGTACATATTTATATATGTGTGTTTCTGTGTTTAAAGCTGATATGACAATCGGCAAGACAATTGAAATTGTCTTGCTGAAAGTCATTTCAGTTTAAATGTTGTTTATTATGTTATTCAGTATAGTTTTATACTGGCAAGACAATCGGTATGACTATCAATTGTCTTGCCAGTTTTAAACCTTATATATAATTATTTTCCTTTTATTATTGTACTGGTATGACAATCGGTATGACTATCAGATTGTCATACCAGTTATAATTTTAGTATTTATTTCTGTTGTTTTTTTTCCCTTCTTTTGCCTGGTATGACAATCGGTATGACAATCCAGGATTGTCATACCAACTGTCATATAAAAGCGTGTGTTTGTATTGTTTTAAACCACATTTCATCAGTTCATTTCTTCTCAAAAAAAATTCGAACAGTTTTTGTATTCAGTTTTCTCTCTTCTCTCTCTTCGAACTAAAACCAACGAATTGTCTGTCTTCCTTGCTCGAGTTTTCACTCAGCATACTAAAACTTCACTCCTGTGATATATACACACGTATATACTTACGGAAGTGCTGCCCATTTTTTTTTCTTTCTTTCTTTTCTTTTTCTTCAAATCGATTTTTCCCAAAATCAGTTCTTTTTATTTTTATTTCAATTTCTGATTTGTGTCTTTTGGTTTGTCAAAACTGCGTTTGTGAGTTAAGAATTTTAACGAGATACATTTCTGTCTAAATTTTTCGATTATAATTAATTTAATTCGAATTATTAAATTAATTTAATTAATTCGAATTTTCTTAATATTACTCTTAAAATTCTGAAAAGCGTGTGTCTTATTATTATTTTAAATGGCTCTCAATTTCCAAATTGTCGCGCATAATCAGGTTGGTTATTTTAATCCGGAAAAATGTGATGTTGAAAAATTTAAGCCATGGATTAGATTTTTAAATGACCATTCGATTGTTAGCTCTGCTATTAAATCAAATGTGATTTTAAACGTCGATCTACTTAGACTGATTTGCACAACCTCTACTGTGGCCGATGATTCAAAATCTTTTTCATTCACCGTCGCAAACACACAGTATGTAGTTGATGAAACAGTCGTCAATCGTGCGTTAAATTTTCCACTAGACAATTTCTGTAATTTACCCTCGGAAAATGATATCACAAATTTTTTCAATGCTATTCACTATCAGGGGGTGATCAATTTAACCAAACTTTCTAAATCAAATTTGGTGTCTGAATGGGATATTTTCTTTGATACACTTTCCAAAGTGTTTGCCAACTGCACAAAATCCAATTTTCATAACATCACTTCCACTCTGCAGTATATTGGTCTTGCGGTTGTTTTCAATCAAAGGATCAATTTTGGCAAACTACTTTTTTCCCATTCTCTTGAGACGTCTAACTTCTGCTTTACGTGATCATTCTACAAATCGTAGGGTATCATGTTACTATGCTCGTTTTCTCATGCTTATAGCAGATCATCTTCTCGCACCTGAATACAAAGCCCTTTTTGCTAACTCTGCAGTAACCGAACCCCCTCCAGTTAGTAAAAAGATTTACACTCGCCAAGACACAACCTTCAAATTCATGCAAGTTCCAGTACTTGTATCTGCTTTCATGGCCACTTATATTCCCTTACCTATTTTCAATCTTCCCGGCCATAAACAGCAACCTCAACCTCCAGTGGTTCAAGCCACCCAGGCTCTTCCATTACAGGTAGTAATTCCTCACTCTCACTCTCTTCCTACTTCTGTTGAAAGACCCCCAGTGGTTGATAGGGCTGACCATGAAGTTGTAGAACCACATCTTCAATCCCAGGTCATAGAGCCAAACACAGAGTCACATTCTATCTCATCCTCTCCCCCACTGTCTAAAATGTTACCCAGGAGATTACTAGGAAGTAGTACATTGTTAAATATGAGTGAACCCTCAGCTCTGCCTCCTCCTAAGAAAAGAAAAACATATTCTGAGGCATCTGAAAGCCCATCCTTGTCCTCCCAACAGGACATGGACTTTGAAATGGCCAATGAACAGTTTCTAGAGGCATTCTCTCAACAGGATGCATCTATTGAAATTCGCCATAGGGCCATGGCATCTTGTACTGAGTCAAGCACAATTCCATTACTCACAATGGAACCATACACTTCCCCAGAACGAGGAGTGCACGTAGAGTCGGTTACAGTGCCTGCCATAGTTACGGCAGAAGAGCAGTCACATGCTTCAGAGGGAAAATCTGACTCTCTGCCACCCTTAATAGAGTCATTTTCTCCCCTCCCAGATCAAACACCTCTGGCTCCCTTATGGGATTCTCCACTCGCAGATTTATCTGGAGAAAGTGGAGGGCAACTCGGTCAATCTATCCCTGAAGCAATTCAGACATCTTTTCCAAAAGATTTGATAGTATTGACTGAGGATCGGGACTCGCGAATTCCCATTGCACCACCACTGACCTCTCTTGAAGAGGCTAGGGTGATTTTTAATGCAGGTACAGAAGAACAGTAACAGGAAGACTCCTCACGAGCAATTATATTGAGAGAAACACATGCACGTGAAATGAGTGAACCAAACACGAGTGAAATTCAGGTGAGAGCACACACAGACACTGATACTGTAAACCTGTTAGCTCAGATTGCTGCCCTAAAAGAAGAACTTGCTAAAAGCCAAGCTGAAGCTCAAGCATTCAAAGCACAAGTGGTTGAACGGTCTTCTTCTTCCACCTCTGTCAACAATCAGCTTGCAATCATAAGGAACGACATCTCAGATCTAAAGACCACTGTAATACCAAAGCTCAATTCTATTCAGGACACTCCAACTTTATCAGCTGATGACATATCCAACTTCTGCTCTCTACATACAAGAATGACTTCTCTTGAAGACCTCGTTGAGATGAATCATTCACTGGACTCCTCAAGATTTCTAAAGATAGAGACGGGCATGGAACATCTCAATGAAGGGATGAAGCACCTATATTACATGATCAAGAATTCTCATTGCCCTAATGAAGAACAAAGAACTTATTTTGAAGGACCGTCTGGTGGAGGATCAGGCTCTGGAGGTGATGGAGGTTCCAAAGGAAGATCAGAAGAGGATCCCTCAACTAAGGGGGAGAAGAAAGGAAGTAGTGCCAAAGGGAAAGAAAAAGATACCTCTGCTGGAAACAAAGGAAAGGCTGATGATGTCTACTACAGTGGAGAACAGGATGACTTTGATATTTTTGACATTCCCACTGAACCAGTTCAGGAAGATAAAGATGGGTTATTTGAAGCTGAAGAGGAAAGTGATTTTAAAGATTGGGAAGAGGAAGATACAGTGGATCCTATGTTTGAGAAAGAATTTCAGAAGGAGCAGTCAGAGATGAAAAGAAAAGAAGCTGAACTCAAGAAGGTCTCTCAGATCATTGACAGGAGGAAAGACATACAAAGAACAAAAACTCTTCAAAAGCAACGTCTTCATGACATTAAGGCTCAAGAAAGGAGAAGAGATGTCAGACTAAAGATTGGTGAAAAATGGGATGAAGCTAGGAGAGTACTCGATATGCCTCAGCTGAGCACTAACAATGATAGGCAGTTCTTACATCTTCTTGACAAGCTGGAAATCTCAAATCCTAACAATGACATGTACATGAATGCTATCAAGACTGAGGTCTCAAGGATCACAGCTGCTTTTGATAGATCCCTAAATGAGATGAGCATTTTTGTATATTGTCAGAGTGAAGGATCATTCAAGGTGTCACTTCATCTATTTGAGAATCGTTCTTTGTCAGAGATTTGGGTTCTTTTAAACAAAGTCAAAAGAAGCTCAGAATTGAATGAAGTTCTTCGAGAAAGGCTTAAAGAGTTTGCCAGCAGGGCTAGTCCTCAAGTGGTCAACAATCCTCATCAGGTGAGATTCTTTAAGTCTGATTGTCTTCAAATCTGTCAGCTAGATGTACAATCTCTTAAAGATTACTCAGCTAAGCATCTGGTCTGGATGGAACATCATTTGAGAACTGCTGGATATTCATCCATGTTGAAGACTCAAGCTGCTGACTTGATTCAAGCTTATTGTGAAAAGAATGTTAAAAGGTACACTCAACTCAAGAATAAGCTGAAGTCAGTTGGAGTTCAACCAGTCAGACCAGCAAGCTTCACTTCAGAAAAGGATCGTGTCTTTGATAAGGAATTGCTTCAAGATTTAGAAGAAGGTGAAGTCAGAAGAGAAGACAACTGAAGTCAATTAGCTCAAAACTCAATGTAATATGATTAGAGCTTTATGAATCAAGATAGTCTAATGTAGTTATATGTTCAGGCTAGAGGAACATCTATCTTGTATTCACTTGTAAATTTCATTTGGAATCTGGAAAATGTTAAATATAATCCAGAACTTTTCTGCTATTTACTTTACATTACTGTTTATATCTTTTTCTTATTTGTTAGTTGAGTTATCCTCTAGGTATTTATTGTTATTGTCTAACAAGCAAATAGGGGGAGATTGAAAGGCATATGTCATAGCCTACTCGTTTATTCGAGTATTTAACTCAACTCAAATAAGAATGTAATAAGTAAATAGTGGATTAATCATCAGAGAGATCTCACAATGTAACATCTGTCAAAGAATAAAGAAACATTGTTCATCTGCAGACTTGAAGATTCACTGGAAGAAGTTCAAGAATTTGATCATGCCTCAGTGATATAAATCAAGATCGTGGATTTAATCTAGTGACAGAGATCTCGTCAAGGTATCATTTATTACAAGGATTCAATCAGAATATAAAAGTCAAGACATGAAGAAATGTCACGAAAGTTAGTCACTCATGAACCAGACAGTACATCGAGTGTCAGCATTGAAGTGGCGAAATTGATTCATAAGTCTCAGTGACTTTCAGAAGATTGTCAGAAGAATGGATGCTGCTAAGGGTTAGTATTAATTCTCTATTAATTAATTAAGTCATATAATTTAATTAAGAAAATAAATTATATCTGCAAAGATTAATTTATTGATTAATTGAATTAAATTGATTAATTAATTTAGAATTAATATTAAGGATTTACAAGATTTTAATTGGTTTAAAATCTGCTTAAATTCAGCAAGACAATTCATTTGAACTAGTATGACAATCGGTATGACAATTGATAGTCATACCGAAAGTCATGCCAATACATTTAATTGTCTTATTAAAATTTCTGTTTAGATTAAAATCAGTTATTAATTCAGCAAGACAATTTATTTGAACTAATATGACAATCGGTATGACAATCTATAGTCATACCGAAAGTCTTGCTAGCTCATTTTTAATTGTCTTGCTAGTTGTAAACATTGTCCTACCGAAAGTCTCACAAGCTTAAAGGATTGTCATTCCAATTCAATCTACTCGGCTGTGTTGTTTAAAAGAAGCAGAAGACCAGTTCATAAAGATAAGCAATCAAACAGAATACAAACTCAAGAACAAAAGAAAAAGGAGCAGAAAAATATTTAATCTCATCTGCAACTTCAAGATCAATTTCTAGATTGAAAAAACATAAATTTTTTTTGTAAGAGGAATAAAGTTAAATCCAATCAACTAGAAATACTTATCTTGTTCTTGTGTATCAATCTAGCGGATTAAAATCCCTAGAACTTAATCTCAAATCGCATTTAGCATTTGATCTTTTAATTACAAAAATAGAAAAAGTTCATGTCGAATTTATTCTAAATTTGTAATAATTGATTTGAGATTAATCCCTTGTAACCGATACCGTAGTTGAAACACCTTTCAAGTTTAATAAAAGTTTTATTTAACTTGAATTTTGTTTCACAATTTTATTCCGCATTTTATTCGATTAAACGGTATTGTTTGCATTCAACCCCCCCTTCTACAAATAAATTGGGACCTAACAGCTCATACTCTTGAGAGAGTATAGTCCTCCTGTTCTTCTTAATTGAATCAGTTCCCTGGCATCTTGTCTCCAAGGCATCACATATCTCTTTTGCAGTCTTGCAGTTAATTACCCTGTTTGACATGACATTATCAATGGCACTATGCAACAAATGTCTTATGTTTGCATCCTTGGCAATAGATGAGATATCTTCAGCTGTATATTCACCTTTCTCCTTTGGTATAGTCCGTGCTGGCTGATCTGCAACTACAACAGAGAGCTTGGTTGGCTTATGTGGTCCTTCATTAATTCTGTCAAGGTATTCTGGATCTGTATCTTCCAGAAACATAGTCATCCTCACTTTCCATATGGGATACTTAGAAGGTTTCAGTATGGGAACCCTAATAGTCTCATATCGATTATGGATTTGAGTCTTTGGAGTTTCTTTAGTTTTGGTGGGCTTGGTTGGAGTTTTCTCTTCTTCAGACATGATTGTTTTTGGATCTTTACTGTATATGTGTTAACAGACTGCTCTGATACCACTTGTTAGGTCACACACACTGTAGAAGGGGGTTGAATACAATGTATACTACAATCAAATCGAATTAAGAACACAAGTATGAAACACAGAATAATCTTATTAATAAAACAATATTAGAATAGAACCGTTCTCTCTCAGTGATGAACAAATATCACGAGAGCTGCTAGGGTTATAGAGAATAATATTCTCGATTAAGATAACACTTATAGTGTAAACCCTATGCTGTGTTTATATAGACACACAGTTACAAGATAATCTTCTAATTGATATCGAACATAAGTCTGCATCCTAAAATATATCAACTAGTTATCTTTTCTTCCAAGTATTTTATTCTTTATAGAATTCTTCTCCAAGCATATATCTTCTTGTGTTTGCCTTAATCTTCTTTCCTTCAATCAACCACTTTCCTTATCTGAACGTCTTCTTAAGTCCTGATATTATCTCCTGATAAATATCTTCTGATAACTTAAGTTTTGATAACTTAAGTTTTAATATCTTAAGTTCTGACTTCGGTATATGTACTGATTTCCAGTTAAGTCCTAATTTGTCCTGTTAGTTAAAATCTGAAAACTAAACATAAATCATTATTAGACACGACATCACAAATATATCTAACACTTCTTGTGCAAGAATTACACCCAAGTGTACCTTGTGAACTCATCCACTATAACCATAGCATATTTCTTCTTTGCAATAGACATAATATTGACTAGACCAAATAGATCAACATGCAGTAGGTGATAAGGCGCAAGAATTGATGACTCGGTTTTGCTCTTGAAAGAAGATTTTCTTTGCTTTGCCTTTTGACATGAATCACAAAGGCCATCAGGAGCAAATACTGATTTTGGCAGTCCTCTCACAAGATCTTTCTTTACAATCACATTTATGTTGTTGAAGTTTAAATGAGAGAGTCTTTTGTGCCAATTCCAGCTTTCTTCAATTGATGCTCTACTCAACAGACAGATTGCAGAACCATCAGAACTTGTTGAAATCTTGGCTTTATAAATGTTACCATGCATGTAACTTTCAGAACCACTTTGCCTGTAGAATTTCTTACAACTTCACAGTGTTCTTCAAAGAAATCCACATGATAACCTCTGTCACAGATTTGACTCACACTCAGCAGATTGTGTTTAAGTCCTGAGACAAGATCTACTGTTTCAATGATGACATTCCGAAGATTAATATTTCTATATCCCAGAGTTTTTCCCATGTTGCCATCTCTATAAGAAACTCAGCTTTCTCCATAAAGTCTGAGAGCAGGGCTTTATTTCCAATCATATGTCCTGAACATCCACTATCCAGTACTAGGATGTTTTTCCTGTTGCCCTGCAATCACAAAGACCACTAATGGTTAGTTTTAAGGACCCAGACTTGCTTTGATCTTTTGTCCTTTTTAAGTTTGTTAGCATTTGTTGCGGATTTAATATCAGAGTTTATGCTAACATACTGTTTATCAGAATTTATATCAGACTTTGCATCAGAGTTTACACTCAGAAGAAATTAAAGTAACTTTCTTCAAAGAAGGTTTTATTTGATAATAATCATAGTATAAACTATGATATTCCTTACAAGTGTAAATGGAATGCCATAAACTACCACAATGAAAACAAGGATTTTATGGCTTAAACCTAACAGACTGACTCTTAACTCCTGACTTAGGAGGTAAAGAGTTTATATTCTTATTCTTCCTGCAATAAGAAGCAAGATGGTTAGAGTTTCCACAATTATAACATTTCTTTCTAGGAGCATTAGGAACAGGCATATAATTACTGCTTTTATTCACACCTTCCTTTCCATTCCTATTTTTCCTAGCTGCCTTTACCGTGTTGACATTCCTTATTTCTTTCAGCTTATGCTTAAGCTAATTCTTTGTCATTAAGCCTATATTGACTTCAGGTTGTTTATCCTATTCTAATTTGTCAGAAGTTGACTTCTCCTTAACTTCTGTCACAGACTCTTTCATCTTTTCAGAATCAGACTTTACAGTTTTAGCTACAAACTTAACAGGATTTACCTTTGGCTTAACAGTTTGTTTAACAACAATTGGCTCAATTTGTTCAGTTCATTTTTCACTTTTATCATCTCCATAACCTAAGCCCTCTTTCCAGTTTCCACTACTTAATAAATTCTGAGTTGTTCTGCCATAGTTAGTCCTAGTCCTGATAATCTCTCTTTCCTTTTCTAAGTCAGTTTTTAGATATTGATTCAATTTTAGCACTTCATCTCTAACATAAAAAGCATCATCTCTTTCTTTCTGAGTTTGATGGAACTTAACTAACTCCTTTTCTAAATAGTCATTCCTTTTCTTATAAGCAAGATTTTCAGAAGTTAATCTTTCACATGTTAAAGTTTGATCTCTGTAACTAATAAACATGGTTTTAAGATATAATCTCAACTCAGTAATATTATCAGTATGAAAAGCATAAGTTGTTTGAGGTACCTTTAATTCAGCAGTTTTAGGGCTGTCATCAACATTTGCCATTAAAGCATAATTCACCTCATCTTCAGAATCTGAAGAGTCTGTCCAGCTTTTCTTCTTTATGACAAGTGCCTTGCCTTTTCTTCACCATAAGAGCACACAATTTCATCATCTCTTCATCATCATCTATTTCAAGTAAACTTTCAGTTTCTAAATCATCATCATCAAAACTTGATGATTCTGAATCAGACTTTATGACGAGAGCCTTTCCTTTGCCTTTCTTTGAGACAGCCACTTTGGGGGATTCCTCCTCAGCCTTAAGAGCAATTGTCCTTGACTTTCTCCCATGCATCTTGCTCCTTTGATCCATCTCAAGTTTATAAGTCTTGAGCATACTGTTGTGTATATGTTGTGAACTTGATGATTTCATTAACAAAACACCTTGATAGATTTTACTTAGTGAAAAATGTAGCACTCGACGGATAAGGATTATAGTCCCGACGGATGACTCAATATAGTCCCGACGGATGATGATTTATTATCCATCGAGTGAGTAGCTTATGTAACAATAAGTCTGTAGCACATTTCTACATACACATTGTTTAGATTCTGTAAGTAGTACTCAAGTCATGTTGACTTTAACTAAATATGCAGAATAGGTTGATTAATTGTACATAAATGATGTCTTGTAATCCTGCATAAATGAAATGAAGTCAAGTGCCAGATTGCTACCCGACGGATGAACAACAATGACATTCGACGGATGATCAACTAGACAACCTGACGGATGATCATGAACTCGACGGATGATCGTGAACCCGACGGATAAAGAATTCAAACATCTGTTGACAGTGACAACACAGTCACATGCGTCGAGTGTATGCATATGGAATGTGGAATCCTATTCAACTGGGTTTTAGAGAACAAAGAAACATTGCCATTTCCATGCTATTATAAAGATATTCAAAGATGCTGGAATAGAGTAATGAAGTAGCATAGTATTAGACTTGATAGTTTTTGTTTTATTATCTTGTCTTATTGATTTGTAATCTTGGTGATATATAAACCAAGAAGCAGCACATAAAAAAAACTAATGAACTAAGCAACGAAGTAGAGAAACATTTGTAAGCTGTATTCTTAGCGTTTCTCTGCATTCTTAGTTGTTCAACATTTGTAAGCAGCTGTGAGCTTTTTGCTACACTGAGTTCTCTCGATATATATTATATATCTCTGGTGGATACATTCAAATCCACTAAAAAGTTTTTAAGGACTAGTGTTTTTAATTACTTGTGTTTTGATTCATTTGAAGTTATTATTCCGCACTCTGCAAATCAATTCACACTGATATATATATATATATATATATATTTAAGTTAGAACAATTTTATTTAAGAAAAAGTTTCAAGAATTCCATTCAACCCCCTTCTGTAATTCTTGTTAAATTGGTAAGGGACTAACAATTGGTATCAGAGCAAGCTCTTGAAGAACAAAGAGTTTAAAGATCACAACAACATAGCAAGATGAACAAGAAGGATGTTGGAGTCAAGATTCCTTTTCTAGATAAAGATAATTACCATCACTGGAAGGTAAAGATGCATCTTCATTTACTTTCTCAAGATGAGGCCTATGTAGATTGCATAGAAAGAGGCCCTCATGTACCAATGAGAGCTGCAACTGGAAATGAGCCATTTGTCCCCAAGCCAAGGCATGAATGGTCTGATCATGATATTGAACAAGTCAGGAAAGATAAGAAGGCCATGAAAATCCAGTTCAATGGAGTTGATGGTGATATGTTTGACAACATCATCAATTGTAAAACTGCCAAGGATGT
This sequence comes from Apium graveolens, assembly GCF_009905375.1. NCBI lineage: Eukaryota > Viridiplantae > Streptophyta > Magnoliopsida > Apiales > Apiaceae > Apium > Apium graveolens. The sequence goes on from NC_133647.1 coordinate 64,246,593, forward strand.
TTGGGATACAATACAGATTATCTGTGATGGCACTGAGCAAGTTAGAGAAAACAAGATGCAACTACAGATTCAGCAATATGAGCATTTTCATAATGAAGAAAGTGAGTCACTCACTGACATTTTTAGTAGGTTTCAAAAACTACTAAATGCTCTAAAGCTGCATGGAAGGGTCTATCAGACAAAAGACTCCAATCTGATTTCCTTAGATCTCTTCCAAAGGAATGGAAATCAATGACAGTCTCATTAAGAAACTCACAAGATTATAAGGAGTTTACTTTGGAGAGATTGTATGGCATCCTGAAGACTTATGAGCTTGAAATAGAGCAAGATGAGAGGATGGAGAGAGGAAAGAAAAAAGGAGGATCCATTGTACTAGTTGTTGAGTTAGAAAAAGAGAAGGAGATGAAGATGGAAGCTGTTGAGTCAACTTCAAGGGTCTGTAAAAACAAGGGCAAGGGGCTGGTAGCTGAAAATGAAGATTCTTTGAGCCAAGATGACATGGAGGATATTGATGAACATCTAGCATTTCTTTCCAGAAGATTTGCCAAGCTCAAGTTCAAGAAGAACTTTGGAGCAGCCAAACCAAATAGAAACATGGTGGATAAATTAAAATTCAAATGTTTCAAATGTGGCTTGGCAGGGCACTTTGCCAGTGAGTGTAGAAAGTCAGATTCCACCAAAAAGAAGTTTGAGTCTGTGGATTATAAACATAAATACTTTGAGTTGCTCAAACAAAAGGAAAGGGCTTTCATTACAAAAGAAAATGACTGGGCTGCAGATGGTCTTGATGAAGATGAAGATGTCAGCTATGTCAATCTAGCCCTAATGGCCAAGTCTGATGAAACAGAGATAAGTTCTTCAAGTAATCAGGGAAACAGAAAGAATCTATGGTACTTGGATAGTGGTTGTTCAAGACACATGACTGGTGATTCTACCCTGCTCACAGAGTTCAAGGAGAGAGTTGGCCCTAGTATTACTTTTAGAGATAACAGCAAGGGTTATACTGTGGGATATGGCTTGATTTCAAAAGACAATGTCATCATTGAGGAAGTTGCCTTAGTGGATGGTCTCAAGCATAATTTGCTGAGTATTAGCCAGCTTTGTGATAAAGGCAATTTAGTAACCTTCAACTCAGAAGCCTGTGTAGTGACTAACAAGAGGAGCAACAAAGTGGTTCTCACTGGTGTGAGAAAAGGAAATGTGTACCTAGCTGACTTCAACTCATCTAATGCAGAATCTGTTACTTGTCTTCTCAGCAAAGCAAGTCAGGATGAAAGTTGGTTATAGCACAAGAAGCTATCCCATCTAAACTTCAAGACCATGAATGAGCTAGTAAAGAAAGAACTGGTTAGAGACATTCCTCTAGTAGAGTTTTCTAAGGATGGATTGTGTGATTCCTGCCAAAAGGGAAAGCAAATTAAAGCATCATTCAGAAAGAAATTTGATTCAACAATTGAAGAACCTTTGCAACTGCTACACATGGATTTGTTTGGACCAGTCAATGTGTTATCCATCTCAAGGAAAAGATTTTGCCTAGTAATTGTAGATGATTTCTTAAAGTTCTCTTGGACATATTTCCTAAAGTCTAAAGATGTGGCTAGTGAAATCATAATCAATCACATAAGGCAAGTCAATAATCATCCTTATTTCAAAGTTATAAGAATCAGGAGTGACAATGGAACTGAGTTCAAGAATTCTGTCATGAGAGCATTTTGTGAAGAAAATGGAATTTTGCATGATTTTTCAGCAGCAAGAACCCCACAACAGAATGGAGTAGTGGAAAGGAAGAACAGATCATTTATTGAAGCTGCCAGAACAATGCTTGAAGAATCTAAATTGCCAACATATTTATGGGCTGAAGCTGTAAATACTGCATGCTACACTCAGAATATTTCTCTGATCAATCAAGCAAAATGCATGACCCCTATCAATTGTTCAAGAACAAGAAGTCAACTCTAAATTTTCATGTCTTTGGCTGTAAATATTATATCATGAGAAATCAAACTGATCAGAATGGGAAGTTTGATGCTAAAGCAGATGAAGGAATTTTTGTTGGATATGCTGTTGGTAAAGCATATAGAGTCTACAATCTAAGAACCAATATTGTTGTGGAATCAATACATGTTGTGTTTGATGATAAAAAGATTGAAGGACTGCAAGATGGAGATTACCATGAGAGCCTCAAATTTGACTATATGGAGATGGTTAGTGATGACAGTGATGATGAAAGTGATCAAGGAATCGTATCAAAGGATAATTCAGAAAAATACACTACAAATGAAGCACAAAATTCAACATCTGTCGAGTTACATAATGCTTCATCCGTCGGGAGGCAAACTGCGTTATCCATCGGCAGACAACCAGCTTCATCCGTCGGAACTCAAAATTCACCATCCGCCGGGTTATCAAAAGAAGCTGGAAATCAGAATAGATCACATATAGAAAGTTCCCCTTTCTCAAATCAAAGTTCCACAAACTCAGGGGGAGTTTCTAACAATTAAAACTCAATCACACATCAAGACAACAATGATGCCTCTTCATCTGGAGCTAATCTACCTTAACAAAGAAAATGGACAAAAGATCACCCCTTTGAACTCATAATTGATGATATTTCTTCTAGAGTTCAAACCAGGAGAGCAACTCAAAAATATTGTCTATACAGCAGCTTTCTTTCCAAGAAAGAACCAAAGAAGGTTGAAGAAGCTTTGTTGGATCCTAATTGGATTTTAGCTATGCAAGAGGAGCTAAACCAATTTGAGAGGAATAATGGATGGAAGCTGGTGTCCAAGCCTAAAGGAAAGAATCCAATAGACACCAAATGGGTATTCAGAAATAAGATGGATAAAAATGGTATAGTAGTCAGGAACAAAGCTAGATTGGTTGCTAAGGGCTATTGTCAACAAGAAGGAATAGATTTTGATGAAACATTTGATCCTGTTGCAAGACTTGAAGCCATCAGAATCTTCTTAGCCTATGCAGCCCATGCCAATTTCAAGGTCTATCAAATGGATGTCAAAAGTGCCTTTCTGAATGGAGATTTGGAGGAGGAAGTATATATCAGTCAACCTCCTGGTTTTGAAGATCCAAATTTTCCAGAACATGTCTATTATCTTTCGAAAGCACATTATGGACTAAAGCAAGCACCTAGAGCCTGGTATGACACTTTATCAAAGTTCCTTTTGGAAAATCACTTCACAAGAGGTACTGTAGATAAAACTTTATTCTTTAGAAATGTTAATGTCTCTAGCATACTTGTTCAAATTTATGTAGATGATATTATTTTTGGCTCTACAGATGAGAAACTTTGCAAAAAGTTTGCCAAATTGATGCAAAGTAAGTATGAAATCAGTATGATGGGAGAACTAACTTACTTTCTTGGGTTGCAAGTTAAGCAAGTTAGTGATGGAATATTCATAGTCAAACTAAATACATTTTTGATCTTTTAAAGAAGTTTGATCTAATGGATTGCACATCTGCAAAAAATCCCATGGCTACTGCAACTAAGATTGAATTAAACACTACTGAAAAGTCTGTGGATATTTCAAGTTATAGGGGCATGGTTGGCTCACTTCTGTACTTAACAGCTAGTAGGCCAGATATAATGTTTGCTACATGTTTATGTGCTAGATTTCAGGCTGATCCTAGAGAATCTCACTTAGTAGCTATTAAGAGAATTTTCAGATATCTCAAGGGAACACCAAAACTTGGTATTTGGTACCCTAGAGATTATGGTTTTGATCTAACTGGTTATTCAGATGCAGATTATGCAGGTTGTAGAATTGATTGAAAAAGTACAACAGGAACCTGTCAATTTTTAGGAAACAAGCTTGTGTCCTGGTTCAGTAAAAAGCAAAATTCAGTTTCTACTTCTACAGATGAAGCTGAATATATTGCTGCTGGCAGTTGCTGTGCACATATTTTGTGGATGAGAAATCAATTGCTAGATTATGGTCTACAAGTTGAGAGGATTCCTATTTTCTGTGATAACACAAGTGCAATTGCCATCAGTGAAAATCCAGTACAACATTATAGGACAAAGCACATAGACATCAAGTACCACTTCATAAGGGAACATGTAATGAATGGTACCGTGGAACTACATTTTGTTCCAAGTGAGAAGCAGCTTGCAGATATTTTTACCAAGCCACTGGATGAATCCACCTTCTCAAGGTTGGTAAGTGAATTAGGTATGCTTAATTATTCTTAAATCCTTATGAGATATTTTATAAGTTGTAATGCAGCCATAAATTTAAATTAAATTTTTAGTCTTAGATGAAATTTTGGCTAAGTTAAAATTTACATCTCGACGGATGATCTTTATCCATCGAGTTTGATCATCCGTCGGAATACTATTTGCTAACAAAAATCAATTATTTTTCTGGAATATTTTTATAACTCGACGGATAACTCTTTATCCTCATCCGTCGAATAGTCTTAATCTTAGCCGTTAATTTCCTGAACATTATCCATCGAGTATACTTACAGTTTGTAAGCATAACACGACGGATAATTGATGGAATTTTTACAGTTTATTTTTTAAACAGCTATTTTAGGCAATTTTAATTGGCTACTTTATTTTACTTTATTATTTTTGGCAGTTATTTTTGAGATTGTATAAAAACTTATTTCATTTCCATTACTTTTCTTTTATCATTCTCAAATTATCTGCTCCAATTTCTTTCTCTTTCGAAGCACTTAATCTCTCTCTGCAAGCTCTTATTCTCTAACAATGGCGCCTGTTGTCAAGATTATGTCTCAAACTGGGTTCATTTATGAGAAGAATAACTTCACAGCCTTAGTAAACAAGGGGATTCAGCATTCTGGTGACTACCACAAAATGATAGATTTTGTGAAGAACCGCAAGCTTAACTATGCCATGCTGAAATCACCCACCATCGTTTGTGAAGTTGTTGAAGAGATGTGGACCACTGCTACATACAACTCAAATAATAAGGCCATCACACTCACTATCAAAGGTAATGAATTCTGTATTAATAGTGATGTTATTAAAGCATGTTTCAAGATTCCTGATAATACTGTGACCTCACCACACACAGCCACTGATATAGTTAATATGCTTAATTCCATGAACTATGCTCTTTCTACTTTTAAGTTGAGTGACATTAGGAGATTGGGTCTTAGGAAGAAATGGAGTTTTATGTGTGATATAGTGACCAAGGTCTTTTCTGGTAAAATTATTAATTTTGATTCTGTTAATATTTCCATGCTTAACATGCTCTACATGCTAGTTACAGATAAGTACTTTAATTTTAGTGACCTTATTTTGTTTGAGTTGGGCTTTAAATTAGGAGAGTTAAACAAGAGGGGTAAAAGTGTTTATTATGCTAGATTTTTCATGATGTTAGCTAACCACCTCTCTAAGGAAATTGTACTTGAGAACCCAAACAACAAATTAGATTGTTAGGTTCAAGAGAGAAGGATCATTGCAGATTTGAACAGGGCAAATCATCACAGAGAAGTGCCACTTTTCTATTTCCCTGTAATGGAAGCATCTCAGGTAAGTGAGGTAAGTTCATATGTCCCTACTACTATTCCAACCTCACTAGTTTCTTTGAGTTCTAGTGTAGCAATGGCAACTGTGTCAATGACCCAACAGTTGCCTACCCAAGCTACCAAACCAACAAAATTTTCAAAATCCAAATCAAAGAAAGCGCCCTCTCGTATCTCTCAAAAGATGCCAGTTACAAAATCCACCAAAACCAAAGAGGGGAGTGTGAAGGTGGGCAAGGTAGGTGAGGGAAAGGGTGAACATAAAAGAAACCCTAAGGATAAGGATGGAGAGTTGAGTGGTTTCCAGCCTAGCCACACTGCAGTTTCCCAACAAACTGCAGTGCTTAAAAAGGATAAATGCTCATTTCTAGTTGCATCATCCCAAAAGGATGTAACTATTGAACAAAGCTCTCAACCAAGAGCACAGGCCAAGAGGGTAAGGGACACTAGCTCACCCCAAACTTATGCCAGAAAGAAGAAATTTAAAACCCTTGGGGATGCACAGGGTACACACACTGTGCAAACTGGTCCTAAAGACACAGTCACTGCACCTTCACAAATTCAGCTTGATGTGGCTCCAATAAATGTGGAGTCACAGCCAAAATCTCTAGTGATAGAAGCACCTCAAACACCAAATTCTCCTACTATTTCTCTGGATGTGAATATGATCAACACATCAATTCCTGATTTCCCTTCTTTAACTCTGTTGGGGAAGCCAAAATCTAATGCAAGTGAGCATCATCTTTTAGATGATTTGTTGGCTCACTTGCCAATTCTTTCAGGAGTTGAATCATCCGTGCCCAAAATATTATCAATCAATACAGAGTCCATAATAGTTTTAATTCCAAGTTCATTCATTTCTACTCTCTCGACGAATATTGCTCATCCGTCGAGTAGTGACTGTATCCCGACGGATAAGCTTAACAGCAGTTATCCGTCGGATAGCAAAATCACTAACCCGATGGATATTGCTCGTCTATCGAGTGTCTCTACACAGTTTCAAACTTCATTTGTTTCAAGTGCAGAAGACTTAGTGGTTGTCCAGTCACTCTTAGGATTGAGGGAAGAGAGTGTTATGAGTGAGAGTTTGGGTTGCTCCCAGGAAATAGGAGAGGAAAAGAGTGAAACTATGCAATCCATTTCTTCAGGATTGGCAAAAGAGAGTGAGAGGAGTCCCACCTTAGATGGTGAAGGTGAGGGTGTGAGGGTGGGGAGCCAGGGTGAGACCCTGATGCAACAAAAGAGAGAACAAGAGAGAAATGCAGGTATAGGAGCTATAAGGATGGATGTCATTGCTAGTGAGTTAATGAATGTCCAGGATACAGACATGGAGGGATTATATCAACAAACTCAAGCTGTTATAGATTCCACCTCCCTTGGTGCTGAGGTATTTACTCACCCTGTTCCAGCTTATCAACTTCTAGCTGAATAGGGCAATGACAATGCATAAATGATGCTCAATTTGGTGCATACCACTCAGTCAATGCTAAGAGCTAAGGATGCCATCACAGATTTGCCTTCTACAGCTGGTGATGTGGATTATGAGACCGGTAGTTCAGCAGATTTCTTTGGAGATGAAGGTGGAGATAGTGAAGTAGAGGCATTGGACATAGGGGGAGAAGTAGGTTCAAGTTCAAGATCAGGCATGCCATCATGGGCATTTTCAAAGCACTGTGATGAGCACTACTTCAAGACAACCCTAATTCAACTAATCAATTAGACAAATTCACCCCTTCAAACCACTACAAATGCCAACACCAAGAAGCTCCTTCAAGCACATCTTGCTTCTCTACAACTGCAACAGATTTAAGGCTTCCAACATGCTAGAGATGTTAACACCATCAAGGGTGACATTGATGATATGAAGAAGGCCATTTTAGACAAAATGGATTCTAAGCTTCCAGAAGCTACAATGCTTGACATCAAGAGGCAACTAAGGAAAAATTCTGATCTTGCAACAAAGATAGATGCTTTGGATATAAGAATGTCAGCTATGGAAGCATCTCTAACATCCATTCATCTTCATCAAGCCCAACATACAGATTTACTTCAGAAACTGGTGGCTGCTCAAACCTCCTGTACTCAACTTGATGATAACAAAAAAGGGGAGAAAGGACCAAGTGAGGGGGAGAAGCTTCAAATTCAAATCAGTTTAGTAATTGTGCCCACGATTGCTTTCACCAAGCCACCAGTAACAGATAGTATAGAACTGATCAATGCATCATCATCCAATATAAGAGCAGCTGAAAAGGAGAAGTTGAAGCCAATCAACTGGGAGAAAATTGATGAGGACATATAAAGGAAATTTGGGCTAGTAAAGGAGCCAGTAAAGTCAGCCATTCATTACTATGAAGTCAAACATATCTCTTTGAATGAAATAAGCATGAACTATCTGGAAAGAGGACAACCATCCAGCATCAAATCTTCAAAGGCTGAAATTATTCCGAAGCCAAGGGTGAACTATCCAAAATCAACATTAAAGAACCCTTTGGATACAGTGTATGAGACACCTAAACCTGATGAGAAGAAACTTCTGTCAAGGTCAATTGCCTTCTACAAGGATCCAACTGATTCAGCTTTAAAAAGAAGAATTGCTAAAGTTTTCAGGAATGGGAAAGAAATTTGTGTGGTGGCTGGATATCAACAATTTGCTCAAGCAAAGAGAGAAGAAAAGGCAAGATTGAAGTAGGAAAAGAAGCAAGCTATTCTAGATGCCAAAAAGGCTAAGCAAAAGAAAGAGCAAGCTGGTATCTTGGCCAAACTACAAGCTGTGAAACCAACACAACAGATTCCTTCTCAGCCATCTGGAATCACTAAATCTCAAGATCCAAAGAAGCAAGTTGAAGCAGAACATAAGAAATCACAGAGATATAAGGAATTGGCCAAAAGAACCAAAAGGAAATTGGATTTTGTTGATAAGGAATTGGAGGATCAGTTTTCTAAGGAATCCACTTCAACTACAACTCAAGCATCAAAACCCTCTGTGGTATTTGAAGATATCAAGGTGGTGGATCCTTATAGAAACATTCATGGTGAACCTATTGTGCCTAAGGATGAACCAATATACTGGGAGAGCCTACCAATTCCTGACTTCAACTTGCCAATCCTTAACAAGCCAAAGAGAGAACAAAGTCAAGAGCAGTCAAGAAAGTGAAGTTGTCACCTCTCAAATCCAAATCTCTAGTCCAAGCTCAATCTAAAGTCAACAAGGGAGATTACATATACTTATGTGATATCAAGGAATTCTCTGATCTAAATCTCTATCTGGATGAACTAGAAGAAGTGAGAGGAATTGATGCATACAGAAATCTACCTGAAAGGTTAGTTTTCAAGTACAAGGGAGGAAAGGAGATTCAATGGCCACTACACAGGATCCTTCAAGAAAGCCAAGATGTACTGATTAAGGTTTATTCATCTTTCAAGAAGAACTTTGGGTTCAATGTAACTGCAAGAAGATTGATTCTAAAGAAGATTGAAGAACTGAGGAGTTTTAGAGCTAAAGATGCACTCCTAAAGACTCTAATTATCCCTTACACAGGGAGAAGAGTGCATTTAAGGCCCTACTGGCTGATGGAGTTCATGGATGACAAAGGAGTGAGAAGATTTTTCAGATTAGAAGACAAATTAAGCATATCTAGCAATGAGACTCTCTTGGAGATGCAAGAAAAGCTAAATCTATCAGAATCTGATGAACTGAAATTCCACAGACAGCTCCAAAATTAGATAGAAGAAAACAACCGAAAGCTTGGAAAGAGATCCAGACCTTCAAGGAACTAGATAAATCTGCTCAGGCTAGAGGAGCACATTGAAAATGACTGTGAGCTAAACTTTGTACATTTTGTTAATTGAAGCACTTTACAGTTTTATCTATCTACTTTCAAAGTTGTATTTTTAGGGTATTTTGTTATCATCAAGTTTCTCTTAATTTATGGCTACAATTCCAGTAGACATAAATTGGGGGAGATTGTTGTGTATATGTTGTGAACTTGATGATTTCATTAACAAAACACCTTGATAGATTTTACTTAGTGAAAAATGTAGCACTCGATGGATAAGGATTATAGTCCCGACGGTTGACTCAATATAGTCCCGACGGATGATGATTTATTATCCATCGAGTGAGTAGCTTATGTAACAATAAGTCTGTAGCACATTTCTGCATACACATTATTTAGATTATGTAAGTAGTACTCAAGTCATGTTGACTTTAACTAGATATGCAGAATAGGTTGATTAATTATACATAGATGATGTCTTGTAATCCTGCATAAATGAAATGAAGTCAAGTGCCAGATTGCTACCCGACGGATGAACAACAATGACATTCGACGGATGATCAACTAGACAACCCGACAGATGATCATGAACTCGACGGATGATCATGAACCCGACGGATAAAGAATTCAAACATCTGTTGACAGTGATAACACAGTCACATGCGTCGAGTGTATGCATATGGAATGTGGAAGCCTATTCAACTGGATTTTAGAGAACAAAGAAACATTGCCATTTCCATGCTATTATAAAGATATTCAAAGATACTGTAATAGAGTAATGGAGTAGCATAGTATTAGACTTGATAGTTTTTGTTTTATTATCTTGACTTATTGCTTTGTAATCTTGGTGATATATAAACCAAGAAGCAGCAAATTAAAAAAAACTAATGAACTAAGCAACGAAGTAGAGAAACATTTGTAAGCTGTATTATTAGCATTTCTCTGCATTCTTAGTTGTTCAACATTTGTAAGCAGCTGTGAGCTTTTTGCTACACAGAGTTCTCTCGATATATATTATATATCTCTGGTGGATACATTCAAATCCACCAGAAAGTTTTTAAAGACTTGTGTTTTTAATTACTTGTGTTTTGATTCCTTTGAAGTTATTATTCCGCACTCTTTAAATCAATTTACACTGATATATATATATATATATATTTAATTTAGAACAATTTTATTTAAGAAAAAGTTTCAAGAATTCCATTCAACCCCCCCTTCTGTAATTCTTGTTGAATTGTTAAGGGACTAACACATACCATAAATTTCATCAAGAGTAGTTTCATCAAGAGCATAGTTGTCTCTTATAGTAGTAGACTTCAAATTCCAACTTTCAGGAAGAGCTAAAAGGAATTTTAGATTTAAATCTTCAAGATCATATTCCTTGTCCACCGGTGACAGATCATTCAAGAGTTTGACTAACCTGTCATATAAGTCAGTTAATGACTCATCAGCTTTTGAGTCAAAGTGTTATACTCTTGAGTGAGTATTGCCCTCCTGTTCTTCTTAATTGCATCAGTTCCCTGGCATCTTGTCTCAAAAACATCCTGTACCACCCCCAAATCCGGGGTCGAGGATCCGGGTTGTCACGAGTTCCATTTCCCTTAATAACACCCAATCTTAATAATTAATCAACTACTCTGTACTGTGATCCCATAATAAACACACACACCACAAGTTATAGTCTCAGAGATGATCATCCAAAAATAATCACAAGTCATTTTATTCCACAATTACATGCCAATACACCTTAAACAGGTTCCTGAATAAATTTACATTTCTCTGCCATTATTACAACTCATAATATACATAAGTCTGGTACATCATTAGTTGAAAACTTAGCCTATTGGTAATTTCTACCTCAGCTACAGCGGCCTCAACGCTTCCAGAAAGCTGCGGAACGTTTCCTATCCGCTTGCGAATTAAGAGCTTGGTCCTGCTCATCTTGTCTAGCTGATGTTGTGTGATGAAAGAAGAAAGTAAGGGTTAGCAACAAGCCCACCAAAATAATATGTATAATGATTTACAATATATGAGCATTCTCATAGTACTCATGAAAGTCTTGGTCAAGAAGAAATGAACCAAGTTTGATATCTTACCGCGACCAAGTCGCAAAATATTCAGTATATATGTACATATATATACTTTTCACAAACTTTGAAATCCTCTGACATGTATAATATACACAGAGTTCCCGTTTATAACTGTATAAAATATCATTGCAAGGTGATCTCATATATCTAACCTTGTCTCAACGTTTTTCCGAAAATCTTTGACATGCACAAGATAATCATTTACTAGATATAAGTTTAAAAGATGAAGTTACAAGTTACTCCAATATACTTATATCCGAATACTACTTGAACTACCACCGTTCAAGTTATAATCAGTTTCAAAAGTTCATCACCCAGATGAGACTACAAGATAAGACTTGAATATATTCAATCCTTAAAATATCATTATAAATAATAAAGTTACGAGATACTTCATTAAGTCCCGATATATATATACACCTATATATATACATCTCATACACTTCATGAAAACCTCTGTTATGAAAATTATAAACAGAGTTGCAATATCCAATGAATTTTGGAAAGGAGAAAACCTTGGCATAAACCTGATATCTTGCTGATCAGGCAAATATACCAATAAGTAACCTTTTCTACTAGTAGACGGGCGAATTCCCCACTGGTCATCACCCTGGTCGCAATAGGACCTTATGCTGGACTGCAACTCAGCCACTTACGCATTTGATGGACTCCTACTGAGCCACTTACACTTTCATGGACGCCCACTGAGCCCATATTGCTTATGCCGACTCAAATAGATGGACTTACTTCCCGAACGTTGGGTAAGTAATCAATTCATTTACCAAAACCGCAACCTTGTTGCGAATATAAAATACACCACAGAGCCGGATCCCTATGGTTTTGAGCGAGTATTTAAATCCCCTTCGAAAGGAGGATCTTAAATATAAAAAAAATGAGTTTTAGGATCCGCTCTAACTTTTAAAAATCATTTTGAAGGCTCGCGAAACATTTATAAGAATGTTCGGAGTGATGCAGATTTAGTATAATAAATCAGTCCCAATATATTAGAAAATATCTGAATATTATTATTTAAATAATATTCCCATAAAGAATAATCTTTATAAAAATAATTGAAGTAGAAGTTGTAAAACTTATACTTGAAATAAATATTAAATAACCAAAGATATACCTATACGAAAGTACTATCTTTATTTGAATAATCAAAAGTGAGTTTGATTATCGACACCTTATTCTTTAATAAAAATAAAGAATATATCTCAGCAATTAATCGGAGTCATAGATCCTCAAATGAATATTCAAATAATATTCAATTAATAAATAAGCTGAGTCATAAGCCCTCGGATGAATATTCAAAATAATATTCAATAAATAAATAAGTTGAGTCATAAGCCTTCGAATGAATATTCGAAATAATATTCAATAAATAAATAAGCTGAGTCATAAGCCCTCGAATGAATATTCGAAATAATATTCAATAAATAAATAAGCTGAGTCATAAGCCCTCGAATGAATATTCGAAATAATATTCATTAAATAATATAAAGTTATCGAATAAACCTTATTCGATTAATAGTTTTGAAAACTATAACCATATATATATAAATATATATATATAAAATCAACTCGGGATCCTCGACTCCCGGTTTTAGAAAATGTTTTCACCTTTGGGTCCCTATACTAAGGATATATGCAAATTACCGCTATTCTCTAGCATAGGTATTATCAACTGAACCAACAGATATATATGGCAAGAATACGAAACAGGCATGCATATATATATACCATATCAGCATGCTTCAATATATCGCAAAATTTGCTAATTAACCAACATGCATCTATCACAAGATAATGCATATACATATATACATCACAACAACAGTATAACGGGTAGAAAACTTGCCTGAGCGACTGGGGGTTACAATGGCTCGGGACGAGTCTGGTAACCTATAAACAACAAGTAAGTTGGAATTAAACCAAAGTCACTTGTAAATCTATACATTAACCAACTTAGACTCTAACGCTCGCTTTGCGCTTACTGATTCTCTTAAGTCACTCGAGTACCCTCGGCTCCACCATTTTTAATAATTTAACCATTACGAGTTTTAAGGCGATTCCTTCGCGAGTGTCTTACCAACTGCCTATTACACCTTACATAAATGTTTCATACTTCAATTAGTCCTTTAAGGTCTTTAACCTATGTTTCAAAGTAAGGCGAGGGGTAAGGGTTCGTTCGCGAAACATCGTTACTTAAAACGGCCGTTTCTCCTAAACCGTTCATCGGAATCCAACGAACCACATATCAAAACGAAGCTCGTAACATGAACTATCTAAGCATGGCAATGGTCAAAACCTAGCAGTGAGTTCAAGGGTTCTGATGTTAAGAACAAAAACAGTCTACGGTAAATCGGGCATTACGACGGCTATGTTTACGCGATTACCCAATTTTAAACCACTCAAAATCAACTCACAATCAACCCAGAATCACAACCCAATCAAAACTCCATCCATACTTTATCATTACAGCCCCAACAACTCAACATTAACAATTTATACTATTCTTTATCATGAATTTAAACTACACTTAAGTTCATTAATCAACAACCAAGATTTACAACTCCAAAAACATCCCAAAACCAACTAATCTCTACATACACAACCATCAAGCCTCTCATGAACTAGAATACTCATATTATGCTCTTAACATTCAATAACAAAGCTTGGTTAAGAGATTATACCTTCCTTGAAGCTTCTTAACACAACACAAGAGCTTTGAATGCCTAAAGAACCTTGATCCTTGCTTGTATAACCTTAAACTTTCATAAAAATTCAAGAAAACTAAAGTTATTTCTTGAAGGTTACTATTCACCATCTTCTTCCTTGATTTATTGGAAGAGATTGTGAAGGAATTAGGAGCTTAAACTTATAGGATATCCATATCTATGTACAAGGAACCTTAGATAATTACCTTGTGATTTAACAATGCTTGGAACTTGATTTTTGGAAATTTCTTCTTTGAAAAAGAAGAAAAGCCGAGAGCAAGCTTCGAAGAAAGAGAGATTTTTGTGTTTTTGCTTTGATTTGATTCTTTGGTTGGTTGTTTTTTATTTGTTTTTGGGTAATTACCTTTCTAACCTTGACTTTGTGTGGTTATAAACCAACCACATCTCCTTCCTCCCTATGTCATGCTTATGTCATTATGTGATGTCATCCTCACCTCTTTGTCCTCTTCTCATTGGTTGGATGACATCATCCCCTCTAATCTCTTTGATTAACTTCCTAATTGTTTGCCTAATGACCGCTGATCTGTTATACGGTTCGCTTAACTTTCGTTTTCGTTTATCGTTTGAGGGATCACCCGGGATCTTATTACTTGGGTTTCCTTAACCTTTCTCAATACATTATAATCCTTTTATGATCCTCTCTTATAATCCTTTAATTTAAATCATTTTTATCCTGTTACCTTATACTTAATTCTTTCCGTATCTAGTGGATTTCCGGGAAAAATCAAAGTGTTCGGAATTGGATTCTGACGATCTTTACATACACTTATATACCATATAGAGTACTAATAAAATCTCAGAATATCCATAACAGAACCCCTACATAGTGTGGCATGAAATGTTTTCTCATTCAGCTAAAACACTATTCATAAGGGTTACAAAAAGTTCAAAATTTTGGGGTTATTACAGTCTCCCCTCCTTAAAAGGATTCCGTCCCGGAATCAGATAGAAAATGAATAGGGATACTCTCTTAGCATTGCACTTTCTAACTCTCGAGTAAATTTTCCCACATTGTGGTCCTACCACCAAACTCTGCCTAGTTTAATAACCCTTCTCCTAAGCACTTATTCCTTTTCACTCTATAACCCTTCCTGGTTGCTCCATATAGGTTACGTCGGGTTGCATGTCTATGCGCTCATATGCCCCTATTTATCTGGCATCCGAATTACACTTTCTTAACATTGATACGTGAAACACGTTATGAACTTGCTACAGGTTCGGGGGTAGGGCTAGCTCGTATGCTATCTTCCCAATATGTTTTAGTATATCCAAGGGTCCGACACATTGTGGACTTAGCTTTCCTTTCTTTCCGAATCTCATCAATCCTTTCCGAGGGAATACCTATAACCGCACTAGGTCCCCTACTTCCTATTCCTTGTCCTTTCGTGTCAAATCAACATATGTATCATGTCCATCTTGGGCTACTACCAGCCGTCCTCTGATTAGATCTATCATATCCTTGGTCCTTTGGACTACTGCGGGTCCGAGCATCTTGCGCTCTACAACTTCATCCTAACATAAGAGAGATCGACATTATCTTCCCTCAAGGATATCATAAGGCGATATCTCAATACTGACATATAATCTATTATCGTAAGAAAACTCAATCCATGTTAAGTGATCATTCCAAATTCTTTCAAGTCTATTGCACAGACTCTCATTATAGCTTTTAACATTAGAGCTTTTGCTTCTCAATACCCATTCTTTTCCAGTTCGTAATCGCTACTACCTTCCGTTCCTAATATTATACTGGTTATACTTTTGCTCGTTAGTGTTCTATAACCTTTTAATAACCACGTCAACCTTAGTATCACGAATGTGTTTCCATTCCGAATACTACCACAACTTTATTACTCCTTTTTTTTCAGCTGTTTCTATTTCCCAAAGTTTGATCAATCATATAGAAGTAAATGAATTTGTTGAGAGATCACTATGATCATGAACACTTGTTATATCGCATAGTTAGTACAGAAGGTGACCAGCCTTTAGTACTTGACAAGCAATTAAACAATAGATGGTATCCTACTAGGCCTCTATCACACAGATAGATAGTCATTCAACAATACCTCCCCTTCTGGAAGGGTTGTTCTTCTCAGCTTACATGAAATGAAAAGAAGAGAAAAGAACGAACTGAAGAGAATTGTGTATTCGTAAAAATTTTATTGCCATAAAATATCTGGCTTGGAATCTACCTCTGAACTATAGAGGTCTGTCATAGGAGAACAAAACATATATATTTATATCAACATCAAGTCTTATAGCATCGTATTTCACATGCCTAAATATTTTCGCTATTCCGTCCATCATTCTATGGACCCAGGCTCTTCCTCGAGCTTATACACAATCACCTTTGAAACTCCCTCGATATCGAAAATCGAATCTGGGATCTCATTCTAGACATCATCGTTACTAGAATTCTATGCTTGTACCGCAACCTTCCTCATATAGTAATACGACTCTCTTTCAGAAGAGGGAATAAATATTCAATAGGTAGATACTCTACTTAATTAGTCTATCAATGATAACCTATACACTACCACGACCCGATTAGTGGTACCCAATCTCAACATCCATTCCAATACAACTCTCACGGTTGTAACCAGCTCATTACTCGCAGAATAATTGCTGCATTACTATGGTCCACTATTGACCTACTGTCGTCATTCATTTTCCATGAAATCTTAATATCTAACCATACGGAGTCCATATATGTCGTATCAAATCCTTCTAAGGAGGTAACATAATCACCATTCCTGATTCATGAAGAACACTCCCGATCCTGACATACATACATGACATGAAGCAGATAAAATTGCAGAAGAGTTTCAATCAAAGCAACGATAGCAGGTTAATACCATTCTTAATCATATGCTTTAATTAGAAGACTTAACTCGAAGGTTCGTTTAGTCCTTTTTGAAACATGGTCCTGGATTATCCTCAGGATAGGACCTTCTAAGATAGATAGCCCGCTCATGGCAATTACACGAATTAAACCTTTACCAACTATTATTACGGTTGGGTATTGCACATTTATCAGAAGGAATGTCAATATTTCAAACCATAATACAACCTTTACGGCTTCAACCATTATCACTGTATTCCTCTGGCACAAGCGCCTGTAATTGTCCTCTTACACTTAAAGTGTCGGCCACCTCTTTGGCCTTTCCTGATAGTAAAATTTCCTTACAGTCAATGTCATTTTAACCACCTCCAAATAAATTTTCTACCTCATTTCAATCACTGCTTATGTGAAAATGCTTTTCTTTAATATCTGATGAGTAAAAAAAAATATCACCATTTTTCCATAAGTTATTGCCTCAGTCTTTAGAGGTTAATCACTGTCACGACTGACTCTCAATCATACTTAGAACATCTTTTATCTTAGGTCCTAATTGCCCTGAACAATTTTGACCTTTACTGGTTCGATCCCTACTTTCTCGTGGTTTAACACGTGCCCCACTTGGCATCATTATAATTATGTCATATTTCCTTTATCAACATTTTTATTCTTGAGAATTTTGAATATTACCTTTCTCCTTGTAAAACCTCTAGGGTTATCCTTGAATCGTTCCTCCTATATTCCTTAGATACAGGGCATATCAAAATACCGTTTACTAATATCAGAATCATTGTCTATATACTTCTGAAAAATTTCTCCACTGATCCTTAAAGGTTGTTATTACCTTAATCCTTTCCAATTCATACTGTCAAAACTCATACTATCCCTATTAAGGGTGAAATGCCAACCTGTATGCATTCCCCTAGGATTCGTTTTAAGTTACCGATGTTCTATCCTTAATTTCACCTTTAAAAAGGTACATGCATCCTTCCATGGATAAATCAAGTCATATATCCCTGATAAGGGTATCTTATTCAATCATTCCCACCTCGATAGTATATGCCTAATTTCACAATAACATCTGTATTCAAAATGAGGTCAATCAATATGGCCTCCAAAAGATAACAACGGTTATCCGCTTTTCTTGCCTAATTTGGTAATGATAACAAGGATGTTCTGGAAGATATTGGTCGTGTTCAACGTGAACCTCTTCTTAATAATTCCTTATTTTCTTTTGTTGTTTATCTCAACAGTCACCTCAATGTTGGGATATCTTTCATATCCGGCGTCTCCCTTTCTGGGTATCATGCCACCGGTCTTACACTTCACCTTCTTGAAGGTCACTTCCTTCATCCAATTTTCTTAATTTCTTACTTTCTTGTCTCCTTAGTCTATCCGCGTCTCATTATTTATCCTTCGAATTATCTCAAGGTTTCCTCGAATCTTCCCAACTTACAGGGGATAAAATATATGTATCTCTTATGCCCTCAACCATCAATTTTAACTCATGGTGAATCACCCTCATCCTGATGATTACATACTCTTCTATTTCTATTGCTACGAGTCTTTAGGTTTTCCTCATACCCAACTCCCTTATCATTCCTCAAACTCTATTGCCTTTATATTCCTTTCCACTTCAGTTTCTTTTTATTTTCCTTTCTCTTATCATTATTTCATGAACCCACTAATCATTGACTTCAAGCATCACATCGTTCTGGGATTCTTGTCATCAGAATGAATCTTGACAACTTTTACAACTTAGCTTCATATTTCATCATACTCGTCCGCCTTTGTTCTGACTCTAAAGCTTTTACACTATCTCCATAACCTTGGGAATTACTTTCCCAAAAATAATTGACTGAACTTTAATCAGTTTATTCTAACCTCTGGCTCCGTGCCTTTCTTGGTCTTTCACCAGCGGGTGGCCTCTCTCTTAGGAGGGTAAGTGATAAAACAGTCTTTTGTGATTCGTCCATCATTTAGAATCTCAAATGATTCCTATATTTCCTTTAGCGAGGTTCTTTCCTCGACTGGTTCAGCTTGTTCCTTGAAACTCTAAGGGCTTAGCGACTTAAAGGCCCTGAAAGAATTTCTCACCGCATTATTTCCTCAAGGTGGTGGTTGGGGATAGTAGTCTAAGTTCTTTTTAGACAGGTCCATGAATTGCCGTATAGGAGTACCGTCTCGGGTCTCCCTTCCTTACTCGTCTTTCTGTTTCCTTAGTATGAAATGTTTCATCCTTCTCCCATACTTGGGGTTATCTTATACGTTAAAATCCTCATTTTCTATTTCATTATGTTTTGGGTTCCTTCTATCTTGATGGCGTCCTCCCTGACTATCACATTCAGGGTTTGCCCTAAATCTTATTCCTCAAACTAGCTTTCATCTAAGATCTCATCTTTAAGCTCTTGAACATTTGGAACCCAAATTCTGTAGGAATACCTCATTATTCCCTTATCATCTTTCTCGGTATTAATCTTTTATCTAATTGTTAGCTCTCTGCCTTCATTCATCATTTTTTCTGGCACAATATGTTCTCTTCCGATAATTCGGACTGTATTGCAATCTCAAACATCTTTTCGGTACCGGCTCCGGTTACCTTCACTTCTATTTCCATTTTCTCAAAATCTCTTATAAACTCTCTCAAAGACATGATCATCTTGAGTCTCTCCTTTTTACTAAGGGCATCAGCCACCACATGGGCTTTCCCCGAATGATACAGAATCTCCCAATCATAATTCTTGATTAGCTCTAACCGCCTCCTCGGGCGTATGTTGAGCTCTTTCTACATAAAAATGTACTAGAGCTCCTATGGTTTGTGAATCTCGCACTTCTCTCCATACAAGTAGTGCCTCAAATCTTTAGGGCAAAACTATTGCCATGAGCCCAAGCTCATGGGTGGGGATATCGAATTTTAAATTCCCTTAATTGTCTTGACGCGTACGCGATTACCTTGTTGTGCTGTATAAGAAGCACCCTAATTTCTTATGCGATGCGTCAATACAAATCACAAAATCTCCTTTTTCCATCCGACAATGCCAACATAGGGGCCGTCACCAACCTTTGCTTCAGTTGTTAAAAGCTTTTCTCGTATTTCTCTGTTCATTCAAACTTCTCAGTCTTACGAGTAAGCCGCGTTAAAGGGGCTACTATCTTTACAAACTTGAACGAACCTCCGGTAGTGACCGGCCAATTTTTTCCACTGGTAGTTTCCCTAACCATGGTCATCAATTCCTCAATGGTCCTTTATTCATTCTTGTTAGGATCTTCCACGAGATCCTTCTCAGCAACAATCCCATCTAGGATAACATCCTCAACCATTACATCCTCAATATGAACATCATCCGGTCCTGCGTTAGGACGCTCTATCGGATCCACAATCCGATCTCCAATTAGTAATAAAACATCATCGCGCTGTCACTTCTCAACCTTAGGGTTTGGAGTCCCGCGACCATATACGATAACGAACTACGCTACTATCACGATATTTATAGGGGTTCCCATAAGGGTTTTAACTGTCAGTACTACGTTAGGTAGTCCGACTATGAACTTGCCAAGAGTTCTTATTATCTTAGTGAACTTATTATCTTAACGTCACATCATCTCTGAGGTTTATAACGCTTAGCTCTGATACCACTTCTGTAACACCCCCAAATCCGGGGTCTGGGATCCGGGTTGTCACGAGTTCCATTTCCCTTAATAACACCCAATCTTAATAATTAATCAACTACTCTGTACTGTGACCCCACAATAAACACACACACCACAAGTTATAGTCTCAGAGATGATCATCCAAAAATAATCACAAGTCGTTTTATTCCACAATTACATGCCAATAGTTTTATTCCACAATTACATGCCAATACACCTTAAACAGGTTTCTGAATAAATTTACATTTCTCTGCCATTATTACAACTCATAATATACATAAGTCTGGTACATCATTAGTTGAAAACTTAGCCTATTGGTAATTTCTACCTCAGCTACAGCGGCCTCAACGCTTCCAGAAAGCTGCGGAACGTTTCCTATCCGCTTACGAATTGGGAGCTTGGTCCTGCTCATCTTGTCTAGCTGATATTGTGTGATGAAAGAAGAAAGTAAGGGTGAGCAACAAGCCCACCAAAATAATATGTATAATGATTTACAATATATGAGCATTCTCATAGTACTCATGAAAGTCTTGGTCAAGAAAAAATGAACCAAGTTTGATATCTTACCGCGACCAAGTCGCAAAATATTTAGTATATATGTACATATATATACTTTTCACAAACTTTGAAATCCTCTAACATGTATAATATACACAGAGTTCCCGTTTATAACTGTATAAAATATCGTTGCAAGGTGATCTCATATATCTAACCTTGTCTCAACGTTTTTCCGAAAATCTTTGACATGCACAAGATAATCATTTACTAGATATAAGTTTAAAAGATGAAGTTACAAGATACTCCAATATACTTATATCCGAATACTACTTGAACTACCACCGTTCAAGTTATAATCAGTTTCAAAAGTTCATCACCCAGATGAGACTACAAGATAAGACTTGAATAGATTCAATCCTTAAAATATCATTATAAATAATAAAGTTACGAGATACTTCATTAAGTCCCGATATATATATACACCTATATATATACATTTCATACACTCCTTGAAAACCTCTGTTATGAAAATTATAAACAGAGTTGCAATATCCAATGAATTTTGGAAAGAAGAAAACCTTGGCATAAACCTGATATCTTGCTGATCAGGAAAATATACCAATAAGTAACCTTTTCTACTAGTAGATGGACGAATTCCCCACTGGTCATCACCCTGGTCGCAATAGGACCTTATGCTGGACTGCCACTCAGCCACTTACGCATTTGATGGACTCCTACTGAGCCACTTACACTTTCATGGACGCCCACTGAGCCCATGTTGCTTATGCCGACTCAAATAGATGGACTTACTTCCCGAACGTTGGGTAAGTAATCAATTCATTTACCAAAACCGCAACCTTGTTGCGAATATAAAATACACCACAGAGCCGGATCCCTCTGGTTTTGAGCGAGTATTTAAATCCCCTTCGAAAGGAGGATCTTAAATATAAAAAAAATGAGTTTTGGGATCCGCTCTAACTTTTAAAAATCATTTTGAAGGCTCGCGAAACATTTATAAGAATGTTCGGAGTGATGCAGATTTAGTATAATAAATCAGTCCCAATATATTAGAAAATATATGAATATTATTATTTAAATAATATTCCCATAAAGAATAATCTTTATAAAAATAATTGAAGTAGAAGTTGTAAAACTTATACTTGAAATGGATATTAAATAACCAAAGATATACCTATACGAAAGTACTATCTTTATTTGAATAATCAAAAGTGAGTTTGATTATCGACACCTTATTCTTTAATAAAAATAAAGAATATATCTCAGCAATTAATCGGAGTCATAGATCCTCAAATGAATATTCAAATAATATTCAATAAATAAATAAGCTGAGTCATAAGCCCTCGGATGAATATTCGAAATAATATTCAATAAATAAATAAGCTGAGTCATAAGCCCTCGAATGAATATTCGAAATAATATTCAATAAATAAATAAGCTGAGTCATAAGCCCTCGAATGAATATTCGAAATAATATTCAATAAATAAATAAGCTGAGTCATAAGCCCTCGAATGAATATTCGAAATAATATTCATTAAATAATATAAAGTTATCGAATAAACCTTATTCGATTAATAGTTTTGAAAACTATAACCATATATATATAAATAAATATATATATATATATATATATATATATATATATAAAATCAACTCGGGATCCTCGACTCCCGGTTTTAGAAAATGTTTTCACCTTTGGGTCCCTATACTAAGGGTATATGCAAATTACCGCTATTCTCTAGCATAGGTATTATCAACTGAACCAACAGATATATATGGCAAGAATACGAAATAGGCATGCATATATATATACCATATCAGCATGCTTCAATATATCACAAAATTTGCTAATTAACCAACATGCAT
Source organism: Apium graveolens (assembly GCF_009905375.1). Taxonomy (NCBI): domain Eukaryota; kingdom Viridiplantae; phylum Streptophyta; class Magnoliopsida; order Apiales; family Apiaceae; genus Apium; species Apium graveolens. The sequence continues at coordinate 64,269,584 of NC_133647.1, forward strand.
CTATCACAAGATAATGCATATACATATATACATCACAACAACAGTATAACGGGTAGAAAACTTGCCTGAGCGACTGGGGGTTACAATGGCTCGGGACGAGTCTGGTAACCTATAAACAACAAGTAAGTTGGAATTAAACCAAAGTCACTTGTAAATCTATACATTAACCAACTTAGACTCTAACGCTCGCTTTGCGCTTACTGATTCTCTTAAGTCACTCGAGTACCCTCGGCTCCACCATTTTTAATAATTTAACCATTACGAGTTTTAAGGCGATTCCTTCGCGAGTGTCTTACCAACTGCCTATTACACCTTACATAAATGTTTCATACTTCAATTAGTCCTTTAAGGTCTTTAACCTATGTTTCAAAGTAAGGCGATGGGTAAGGGTTCGTTCGCGAAACGTCGTTACTTAAAACGGCCGTTTCTCCTAAACCGTTCATCGGAATCCAACGAACCACATATCAAAACGAAGCTCGTAACATGAACTATCTAAACATGGCAATGGTCAAAACCTAGCAGTGAGTTCAAGGGTTCTGATGTTAAGAACAAAAACAGTCTACGGTAAATCGGGCATTACGACGGCTATGTTTACGCGATTACCCAATTTTAAACCACTCCAAATCATCTCACAATCAACCCACAATCACAACCCAATTAAAACTCCATCCATACTTTATCATAACAGCCCCAACAACTCAACATTAACAATTTATACTATTCTTTATCATGAATTTAAACTACACTTAAGTTCATTAATCAACAACCAAGATTTACAACTCCAAAAACATCCCAAAACCAACTAATCTCTACATACACAACCATCAAGCCTCCCATGAACTAGAATACTCATATTATGCTCTTAACATTCAATAAAAAAGCTTGGTTAAGAGATTATACCTTCCTTGAAGCTTCTTAACACAACACAAGAGCTTTGAATGCCTAAAGAACCTTGATCCTTGCTTGTATAACCTTAAACTTTCATAAAAATTCAAGAAAACTAAAGTTATTTCTTGAAGGTTACTATTCACCATCTTCTTCCTTGATTTATTGGAAGAGATTGTGAAGGAATTAGGAGCTTAAACTTATAGGATATCCATATCTATGTACGAGGAACCTTAGATAATTACCTTGTGATTTAACAATGTTTGGAACTTGATTTTTGGAAATTTCTTCTTTGAAAAAGAAGAAAAGCCGAGAGCAAGCTTGGAAGAAAGAGAGATTTTTGTGTTTTTGCTTTGATTTGATTCTTTGGTTGGTTGTTTTTGATTTGTTTTTGGGTAATTACCTTTCTAACCTTGATTTTGTGTGGTTATAAACCAACCACATCTCCTTCCTCCCTATGTCATGCTTATGTCATCATGTGATGTCATCCTCCCCTCTTTGTCCTCTTCTCATTGGTTGGATGACATCATCCCCTCTAATCTCTTTGATTAACTTCCTAATTGTTTGTCTAATGACCGCTGATCTGTTATACGGTTCGCTTAACTTTCGTTTTCGTTTATCGTTTGAGGGATCACCCGGGATCTTATTACTTGGGTTTCCTTAACCTTTCTCAATACATTATAATCCTTTTATGATCCTCTCTTATAATCCTTTAATTTAAATCCTTTTTATCCTGTTACCTTATACTTAATTCTTTCTGTATCTAGTGGATTTCTGGGAAAAATCAAAGTGTTCGGAATTGGATTCTGACGATCTTTACATACACTTATATACCATATAGAGTACTAATAAAATCTCAGAATATCCATAACAGAACCCTTACATAGTGTGGCATGAAAATTTTCTCATTCAGCTAAAACACTATTCATAAGGGTTACAAAAAGTTCAAAATTTTGGGGTTATTACACATCCAATATCTCTTTTGCAGTCTTGCAATGAATTACCCTGTTTGACATTACATTATCAATGACACTATGCAGCAAATGCCTTACCTTTGCATCCTTGGCAATGGATGAGATTTATTCAGTTGTATACTTATTTTTCTCCTTTGGTATGGTCTTTGCTGGCTGATCTGCAACTACAACAGAGAGCTTGGTTGGCTTATGCGGTCCTTCATTAGTTCTGTCAAGGTATTTTGGATCTGTAGCTTCCAGGAACATAGCCATCTTCACTTTCCATATGGGGTACTCAAAATGTCTCAGTATGGGAACCCTAATAGTCTCATATCGACTTTGGGTTTGAGTGTTTTTAGTTTCTTCAGTTTTGGTGGGCTTGGTTGGATTTTCTGCTTCTTCAGACATGTTTGTTTGGATCTTTACTGTATGTGTGTTAATAGATAGGCTCTGATACCAATTGTTAGGTCACACAACACTGTAGAAGAGGGTTGAATATAGTGTTTAATACAATCAAATCGATTTCGAACACAAGTAATAGTAAACAGATATATTCAATATAATAAACTCTGTTACAATGAAACTGTTCTCTCTCAGTGATGAACAAATATCACGAGAGCTGCTAGGTTACAATGTATGATCTTCTCGATAATGATAACGCATATAGTGTAAACCTATGTCTGTGTTTATATAGTACACAGTTACAGGATAACTTCTAATTGATATGGAATATAATTCTGTCTCCTAAAATATATCAATTAGATATCTTATACAAGTCTTCTTATCTTCTAAATCTTTTCATGCATATCTTCTTTTGTAATAGTCTCGATCTTCTTTCCTGTAAATTAACTTCCTTTCCTAACTATAAGTCCTCCCGTACTTAAGTTCTGATATCTATCTTCTGATATTTATCTTCTGATAACCTAAGTTATGATATCATTAAGTTCTGACTTCCAGTAAGTACTAATTTGAGTAAGTACTGATATTTCCCGTTTGTTAAGATCTGAAAACTAAACATGAAATATATTAGACATGACATCTCAAATATATCTAACAGGCTCGGTTAAAAAATTGAAAAGCTCGAGCTCGGCTCGATTATTTTCGAGCCGAATTCGATTTTTTTACGAGTCAAGCTCGAGTAGCTCACGAACAGTTTGGCTCGTTTACACCCCTAGTCCCGACGGATGACTAATTGATATCCACCGGGTGAGTAACTTATGTAACAATAAGTATTATAGCCCATTTCTGCAAACAACTTTGTATAGATTCTGTAGTAGCTTATGAATCATGTAGACTGCTAGTAGATGTGCATAATAAGTTCATTAAATGTAAATATAAGATGTCTTGTAATTCCGCACAAATGAAATGGAGTCAAGTGATCGACAAGGCTACCTGACGGATGATCAACAAGGCTACCTGACGGATGATCAACAAGGCTACCCGATGGATAACAATCATGTACCCGACGGATGATCAATTCAAATATCTGTTGATAGTGAAAACACAGTCACATGCTTAGAGTGTTTGTAAAAGGAATGTGGCAGCCTGTTTAGCAGGGTTTTGAGAACAAAGAAGCATTACCATTTCCATGCTATTATGAAGATATTCAAATATGCTGGAATAGAGTAGTGAAGCAGCATGAAGTTAGACTTGATAGGTTTTGTTTTATTATCTTGTCTTATTATCATATAAACTTGGTTATATATAACCATGTATAGCTAGTAGAACAAATTAACTAAGCAAACACATTTTTAGCAAAGAAATATTTGTAAGCTGTATTCTGTAGAATTTCTCTGTAGTTTGTTTGTTCACTTGTAAAACAGCTGTGAGCTATTCAAGCTTCACATGGTTCTCTTGATATATATATATATATATATATATATATATATATATCTGGTGGATACATTCAAATCCACCAGAAAGTTTTAAAGACCTGAGTTTTTATTACTTTATAATTGATTAACTTAACTCCGTATTCCGCACTTTGCAAATCAAATAGTTAGATATAAATTGAGTTTGAACCATTTTTCATAAATCCCAAAAAGAAGCCAGAATTACATTCAACCCCCCTTCTACAATTCTTGTTGTATTGTTAGTGAATAACAAGAATAAAAATAAATAACTGACCAGAGTAATTATTGTTTACCAGGTTGTTTAAGGTTTTGTATTGCTTTTGGAACAGTATTGAGGTAACATCCGTCGCTAGCCAGTTTCTCAAAACTTGGTTGAAAATTAGTGTCAACCTGAACTTCATGGAGACTTGACATTAACATCTGTCATGTGGCTAAACTCTCCTTATCAATGGACTAGTAATTACTGACAACTGGGACTGCTTAATCAACATGCATTGTTAATTTTAAGTATTCTAAGGCTATAAACTAAAATTTGGTAATTTACTAGCCTTTGTCGTGATAGATTGTGCCGAGATTGTTTGCCTAAATCTTTCAAACACAATGACAAATCTCTAGAGATTGGTTGATTATATATTTGAACGTTAATATCTTGTTGTTTTGTGTTTTTAAGATACCTATTTTCAATTCCACTGAATGCTGAACATGGTATTGTATAAACACAACATTAGTATTACATTAAAAAGCAAACAAAAACATGTCAAAGTGTACTAACCTGTAGACTGTAATTTCTGACTACATTCAAGATTTGTTGATAGAGGTGCCAAAGGAGACTGGCTAAAAGAATTACCTGCATCCATGAAAGGGGAATACAAAGTAAACATAAAACATCAGGCCTAATAACATACATGATTATTCTTCAATTCTATTTACCGTTAATTATTTTTAGAGGATTATGGCTCTGCATTATTAGTCCTCAAAGACTGCTTCAACGGTGAAGGTTTGGTACCTGCAACAATCACAAATAAAAGACATTAACTATACTCAAATCGTTAGAGTGTTCGGAAGTAGAGTTTTATCTGAACCGCAGTAGACGCCAGACATTGGCTATGCTCAAAACTTGATCGGTTGAGAGATGATGTAGTTGAAAGAATTAGTGGATTCTGATTCTCCTTGCTACTATCTGACACTGCATTTCCATGCATATTTATTGGATCAGATCTGGGTTTAACTAACGCAAAGAATAAAGAGAAACTTATTAACGTCTACAACATAACTTCTAGATTCAAACTACATCAGTCGCATGGATTATGATCCAAAAAATCAAAGGACATATATTACATGAATCATTGTAGGAGGATTTCATCTGGTAATTATCTGCACTCTGAGAATTAGTCATGTCTGTAAGAATGGAATTTACATTCCTGCCACGAACGCGACGTTTTTTTTTGATTGGACACAACCAAAAAATCAGTAACAACTACAAAACAAAAAGCGTAACAATGCGACATGCTCATCAGAATTCATACCTTGATTACTTGAGGTATGCGATGTATTCAACATATTTTCAGTATTACAACCACGAACACGTTTGGATCCTATCATACAACATAATTGTCCAGAATATAATGTCTGGTTAATCGCATGAAAAAGTCACAGATAATAAGCAAACTGATTATGAATCAACGGTGGTTAGAAGCAATACCTTGAGATTCCATGATTCTGTTATCGTTTCCGTGCCAAGATTTAATTTTCAGATGCAATGCAATGGTCATCCATTGTAGCCTCTAATTCGCGCGCGCGCGAGAGAGAGAGAGTTTGGAGAGAAGACTGAAAGATTGATGTAAGAGAATGGAGCAAATCATGCATGATTTGATTTTTTTGAAATTATTCCATGGATAGATTAATTTTGAAATTCAAAAATAGGTAAATAATAAATAAGATGGTTCAATTGAAGTTAATTGGATAGTTTATGGATATAGCAAAATATATAGGATTTGGGTCATGGGTAAATTTATTTACCCATGGGTAAAAAGTAGTCATTAAGATATATAGATTAATGGTAAAATAAATCAAAAGGAGAAACAATATAGAAAATGGAATCAAGGTAATTGTTATAGTATTTCATATTTTGCATATTTAATCTTTTCGACTAAAATGTAAAATAAACATAATTTTTTATGACTTCTTTATATTTTTGATAGGGATAAATAAATTATGATAGTATAATTAAATACTGCAAGGTGTGGGCTGCTAGGCCCAATAAAAAGATATATGATACTCAGACCAGAAAGGTTAAGCCTGATGGACCAGACCAGGCCTGATGGAATAAAGAAGGCCTAAAAGCCCAAATTAATTAATAAGGGAAAAATCAGCTATTGAGAACAGTCCCGATAAGGATATAAATCCTTATAGATTAGCCTCAAGGGGACCTAAAAGGATAAGGAATCAGTTTCCTACTATCTAGGACTCCAAAGTCCATTCTAATTATGAGACTTGCCCACCAAGTCTCCTATACCAAGTCCAATTCAAGGACTCCCAACATCTATATAAGGGGCCTCACCCCACAAATCAGAACTACGTTTTTTGGCTTGATTCTCTAATTCACAGAGATACGTAGGCATCTCGTAAAGGCAGAATTAAGCTACGAAACACGAGAGCAGCCAAATCGAGCCTCGAAGCTCACGTTCCTTATTATAAATTACAACAATTATATATATTAGTTTTAATCCATAACATTTGGCGCCGTCTGTGGGAAAGCACAACAACAACCATGGCGAGAACACGGAGAACAATTAGAGCTCTAGAGGAAGGAACACCATCAGAGACAACCCAGGTGATTTCGTCAACCGTGGAGGTTCCACCCCATTCAACTTATGCATCTACTCAGGGGGAAGCCCAGATAGGGGTAACTCAACCTCAGCCACAAGGGACAACTCCCTCGACTATTCAAGGTATGAATCCTCAAGTTCAACAAGTACATATACCTGTGAATTCTCGACCCGTCGGGTATGAATATTCAACTATTATTGCTACTAACCCCCCTTATGGGATGCCCCTTCACCCTGAGGTTGGAGGAAGCGGGTATGCTGGGCGAAGCGAAGCACGAGGGCAGTTGCCCTCTATATACGAGGTTTGGGTCCTATCCCTGAGGATCGGGAATTTTCTGGTCCTTACACTGAGAGAGACTCCGAATCTTCGGATGATGAAGTGGCCCCGAGAAGGAGGCGTCCTGGAAAAGAGCCAATGGCCGATGGAAGGCAACGCCCCCAAAGCACCCCAGGGGCGAATCCCCAAGAAGTGCAGGAAAGGATCAGGGCTCATGAGGCTGAAATCCTAAGGCTGAGGCGTGATTTGGAGGCTCACCAGGCCACCAGACCCCAGATACCTCCTAGGGGGAGAAATCCTCCTCCTGTCATAGACCTGGATGGTCCGGTACGAAGAAGGGTTGCTGTCCCAAGAACTGATCCAAGCAATCTCCTTCCTCTTGGAGATCCTGATGATCCAACTCCACCCTTCATAGAAGAGATAATGAATGCCCATATCTCAAGGAAATTCAAGATGCCCACTATCAAAGCCTATGATGGCACGGGAGACCCCGCTAATCATGTTAGGACATTCTCTAATGCACTGCTGCTGCAACCCGTGAATGATGCTATAAAGTGTTGGGCCTTCCCTCAAACCTTGTCGGGTATGGCTCAAAGATGGTACAGTCGCCTGCCCCCAAATTCTATTGGATCGTTCAGAGAATTAAGTCAGGCTTTTATTAAGCAATTCATCAGTGGAAAAGTCCATGAGAAAAGTTCAGCATCTCTTATGAGTCTTGTGCAGGGAGCTAAGGAATCCTTGAGAGATTACCTGAATCGTTTCACAAAGGAGGCTTTAAAAGTCTCGGACCTTGATGATAAGGTAGCCATGATAGCACTGCAACAAGGAACTAGGGACGAGTTTTTTAAGATGTCCTTGGCCAAACGTCCCCCTGAAAGCATGTTGCAGCTCCAAGAAAGGGCAGGGAAGTATATCAAGGTTGAAGAAAGTATGAGGAAGGCCGTAGTAAGTAATGAGCCCACTGGAGGCAAGAAGCGGAAAATTGATTTAGAATATATTGCAAAGGACAAATATCCTAGAACCGAACAAAACCCTGATTCGACCCCCAAGAAGGGAGGACCTGGGCAAAAGTTCACTGAATACGCTAAGCTGAATGCTCCTAGTAGTCAGATTTTGATGGAGATTGAGAAAGACAGAGATATTCGCTGGCCTAAGCCCTTGAAGGCTGATCCCGCCAAGCTAGATAAGAGCAAGTATTGCAGGTTTCACAAAGATGTTGGCCATGACACCGATGAGTGTAGGCAATTGAAAGATGAAATTGAGTTTTTGATTCGAAAAGGAAGATTGAACAAGTATACTGGAGATGGAGGGGACAAAAATAATAATGGAAGGAAGAACTTTGAAGATCGTAGGAGGGACCAAGACGATCAGGGGCAAAATCCCCAACCCAGAGGGCCGGTTATAAATGCGATTTTTGGAGGACCGCGACGCCTTCGAGGACCTGTGATAAACACGATCTTTGGAGGTCCAACTGCTGCTGTATTGTCCAAAAATTCCAGAAAGGCATATACTAGGGAGGTTATGCATATTGTTGGAGAAGCCCCGAAGAGGGCCAGGACAGAAGTAATATTGGCTTTTGATGATTCCGACCTAGAGGGTGTGAAGTTTCCCCGTGACGACCCGCTGGTCATAACACCGATAATAGGAAATAGCCCGGTTAAGAGGGTCCTTGTGGATAATGGTGCTTCTGTGGATATCTTGCTCCATGACACCTTTCTAAGGATGGGGTATAACGACTCCCAGTTGACACCAACCGACATGCCGATATATGGATTTGCTGGAGTAGAATGTCCTGTGGAAGGGATAATCAAATTGCCGACCACCATAGGTACGAAACCATGGCAAACAACACAGATGCTGGATTTCGTGGTGGTAAAGGCTAGTTCAACTTATAATGCTATCATGGGGAGAACAGGGATACATGCCTTCAAGGCAGTCCCCTCTTCCTACCATTCAGTCATGAAGTTTCCCACTCGAAACGGGATTGGAGAAGAGAGAGGAGATCAAAAAATGGCTAGAAGCTGTTATGTGGCCTCTTTAAGGGCAGATGGAGTCGGGGGCAGTTTCTTCCTATTGAAGATATGGATGTTCGAGAAAATGATGAGAATAGAGGAAGGCCAGCAGAAGAATTGGTTTCGGTTCCTTTAGACCCCGAGAATCCTGAGAGGATGACTTTCATTGGAGCCACATTAGAGGAGCCCCTTAGAGGGAAGTTAGTGAAATTTTTGCAAGAAAATAATGATGTGTTTGCATGGTCAGCAGCTGATATGCCAGGCATAGACCCGGAGTTAATTACTCACAAGCTAAACGTGGATCCAAGCCGGAAGACAGTGAAACAAAAGAAAAGAAATTTTGCCCCGGAAAGACAAGAGGCTATAAAACAGGAAGTAAAAAAGCTCTTAGAGGCTGGTTTCATTGAGGAAATTCAATTTTCGGAGTGGTTAGAATGCAGGAGCCACCTATCAAAGGTTGGTGAATAGAATTTTTAAGGATCTTATTGGTAAGACTATGGAAGTCTATGTTGATGACATGTTAGTCAAGAGTCTAGTAAAGACTGATCATATAGCCCATTTAAGGGAAGCTTTTGAGGTCCTGAGGTACCACAAGATGATGTTGAATCCTACGAAGTGTGCTTTCGGAGTAGGATCTGGAAAATTCTTGGGACTGATGGTCTCAAAGAGGGGAATTGAGGCTAACCCGGATAAAATAAAGGCGATCCTGGACATGGAACCACCAAAAACTGTTAAGGATGTTCAGAAGCTTACAGGAAGGGTTGCTGCGCTAGGACGATTCATCTCCAAGTCAGGAGACAAGTGCTTGTCATTCTTCAAGTCACTAAAGAACATCAAAGACTTTGTATGGAGTGAGGAAAACCAGAAGGCATTTGAAGAGTTAAAGAAGTATATGGCCCAGGCCCCGTTGTTGGCCAAGTCTGTTCTGAGTGAAATTTTATTCTTGTACTTGGCTGTTTCAGAGAGCGCCTTGAGCGCGGTGTTGATTAAAGAGGAACTGAAAGTCCAGAAACCCGTATACTATGTCAGCAAAATTTTGCATGGTGTTGAGTTGAATTATTCAACTATTGAGAAATTCGCTTTAGCCTTGGTAATGGCTTCAAGAAAGCTGCGTCCTTATTTTCAAGCTCACCAGATTGAAGTGCTAACAAATCAGCCCCTGAGAAATATCATTCACAGTCCCAAGGCAAGTGGGAGACTGATTAAGTGGGCAATAGAGCTGGGAGAGTTCGATCTCAAGTATAAGCCACGTACGGCAATAAAAGCCCAGACACTAGCTGACTTCATGGTGCAATGTACCATACCCAACCAAGAAGTCGGGGGGCAGGAAGATGCCATACCTCAAGATAAGGGAGTCGATAATGGGGGCAAAAAGAAGGATGAGAAAGAATATTGGGTTCTCTATTTTGATGGAGCATCAAAAACAAACTCCAGTGGAGCAGGATTGGTTTTGCAAAGCCCTGATGGGTTCTTAATTGAGTATGCTATGAAGCTAGACTTCCCAACAACAGATAATGAGGCAGAATATGAAGCCCTGATAGCTGGCCTTGGTCTAGCTGGGACACTTAGAGTCAAAAACTTAAAGGTCCGCGGAGACTCAAAGCTGATCATATCCCAGGTAAAGGGAGAATTTGAGGCAAGGGATGATACGGTGGCTAAGTATGTTCGCCTAGTAAGGGCTGTGATGACCCAATTTAATGAGTACCATGTTGAACACATTCCAAGGGAAGAAAATGCTAAGGCAGATGCGCTATCAAAGTTTGCTTCATCTGAGATTGAAGAAAGTTCAGGAAGTGTGTACTTCCGTGTTTTGAAGACACGAAGTATAGATGTTAAGCTTGTGGCTCCCATAGGCTTGGGGACGTCATGGATTGATCCCATCAAGGCTCACATTCAGACCGGTTGGTTGCCAAGCGATGCAACTGAGGCACGGAAGTTAACAATTCGAGCACTAAGGTACTCCTTGATAGATGGAATTCTGTATAAGAGATCTTTCGTGGTTCCTTACTTGAGGTGTCTCAGGCCCGACGAGGCACGCTTGGCTCTTGAGGAAGTGCATGAAGGTATTTGTGGGCAACACTTTGGGGGCAGGGCCTTGGCTCATAAGATAACCCGTTTAGGCTTCTATTGGCCAGAAATGATGGCTGATGCCAAAGAATATGTGAAGAAGTGTGATCGCTGTCAGAAGCATGCACCAGTTGTTAGACAACCCCCCGAGATGCTGACCTCTATCAACTCGGCTATTCCCTTTGCTATGTGGGGAATGGATATTCTAGGGCCTTTTCCTGTGGCCACGGCACAAAGGAAGTTTCTGATTGTAGCCATTGATTATTTCACCAAGTGGATCGAAGCCAAACCCTTGGCCAAAATCACAACTAAGCAGGTTGCACAATTCCTGTGGGAAAACATTATGTGCCGATATGGAATTCCCCGTATCCTCGTCACTGACAATGGAACACAATTCAACAATGAGGAATTCAAGAAGTATTGTGAAGAAAATGAAATTGAGTTAAGATTCACCTCTGTGGCTCACCCGCAAGCCAATGGGCAAGCAGAGGTAGCAAATCAGATAATCCTGGATGGACTAAAGAAGAGGATCGAGAAGTCAAGAAATAATTGGGTGGATGAAATACTTCCAATATTATGGGCCTATAGGACTACCTGTAGAGTCACGACAGGAGCAACTCCCTTCATGTTGGCATATGGGGCAGAAGCAGTAGTTCCAGTAGAGATATCACATTCCTCTCCAAGGATTCAGGCTTTCAATGCAGAAGAAAATGAGGAAGGGCAGAGGTTAGCCCTGGATTTAATCGATGAAGTGCGAGATAAAGCACATGCAAAGATAGTAGAATATCAGAAAAAGGCTTCATTCTACTACAACCTCAGGGTTAAAGAGAGGTTTTTTAAACAAGGTGACCTAGTCTTGAGAAAGATAGAAGCTTCTGGTGTCGGACAAAAAGGAAAGCTAGCCCCGAATTGGGAAGGGCCGTACAGAGTCAAGAGCGTTCAGGGTAGAGGAACCTACAAGCTGGAGACTATGGATGGGTTTGAAGTCCCGAGAACCTGGCACGCACAAAACCTGAAGGTTTACTACGTGTAAGATAATCTAAGGTCGAACCCATGCTATGTAAGGTTTTGGAAAACCAGACTTCGTATTAAAGAGTTTGAAATTATTTCAATCTAAGGGTGCTTAAAGTTTAAGTGCATATTAAGTATTGTAAAGAAGAAAGAGGCAAATAAGGAAAACAGCATATGGAATATAACCCTGAAGGGTAACAAGTTCTGATATGAATAAAGTTCAAAAATAAGATATACAAAAAAAACTTAGGCCTTGTAAGGCTGAGACTCCTCGGAACCACTATCCGAAGTCTCCTCGGATGTCTCAGTCGTTCCTTCGGACGTCTCGGTCATCCCCTCCGAAGTCCCTGTAGAGGTTCCCTCTGCGGGAGATGCTGGCTGTTGAGGCACTGCTCTTGGAAGCTCTTCCCCCCTGGCCTTCTTAGTGACAGGCTCAAACTCCTCTTCGGAAGAATCTTCCTCCTCTCCGTCCTTGATCATATCAGCAAGCTTCTCAATAATACCCCCAAGCTCCGGAACTCGCACAGGGCAAGGGAAGGAGGACTGTTCTAGGACTTCCGGAAATTCATCTTGGACGGCCTCCACAGCAGCATCCCAGCCCTCCTTATAGCTAACTGGGTGTAGGAGGGCATCGTGCTCCACCATCAAGTCCTTGAACTCCTGGGTGTCCATCCAGCCATCAAAGGCTTTATCCTTCTGCGCCTTCAGAATAACATTTTCGGCCCGGGCTGTTTCCAGGTCAGAAGTGGAAGAGGCCAGTTGAGCTTCAAGGGCCTCTATTCTTTGGTTGGCCTCCTCCAACTTCTTGTTAGCATCTTCCAGGCCAACCTTCCAAGCCTTAGCTTGGTGAATTGCCCCTTGGAAATGGGCGTTAGCCTGCAAGAAAAGCAGCAAAAGTATGAGAAAAGAAACATGAAAAGGCAAGTATGAAGGGCATAGGTAAAGGACGTACCGTCGCCAAAGCCTGGGCTCCAAAAAGCTCATTCCCCTCTAAGTCCTGTTGAAGGACAAAATCTTGATAGTCCACCGGGGAGATGGAGTGCTTAGACCATTCCTTGGACAGGGCCGTGCTGCCCAATATTGAATCCTTGCCCCGGATCCCCCAAGCAGGTTGAAAATAGGCCCCTGGCCTCTGCTTGGTGCGTAAAACCTGGCTGGGGCCTTCCTCGCCCGGTTCCATTGCTTGAAGGAGGAACTCAGGGAATCGGTCACCAAGGCGTGGGTCTTTAAAGACCTTTCCAGCCCTCTTCATCCTGGTTGTCTCCAGGTCTTTAGGCTTGGTAGCCTCCTCAATCTTCTCAGCCACTGCAACAAGCAAAGTTGAAAACTCAGCGGAATAGAAAATGAAATAAAGAAAAGAGAGCGAGATATAAGGGAGGAAACTTACTTTTCTTAGGGACGGGAGAGAGGCCGCGTTCTACAAGAACGGACTCCCGGATAAGATCCCAAGAATGGGAAGTCCCATTATCTTGTGTAAGGAGGTTGAAAGCTCTATTCTCCTCCTCAGACAAAGTTATGTCATTTGGGCTCCCATCGACGGCAAGCCCGAAGGACGATCGAAACAGGGTGCCCCAATCTCCACCCTCCCAAACAACGAACAAAAAATCTTTCTTCCATCCCAAGTTGTTGTCAGGGATGGACTTCCCATTCACAATGTGGGGAATAGTGGGGCGCTGGTTTAGAGAAACCCAACCCGGACTTTTATCAGGGCTGTTTTTGAACTGGAAAATTTTCCTGAAAATAGCAATAGAAGTAGGGACCTTGTGCTTGGCACATTGTGACAGGTAGCACAGAATAAGCCTCCAGGAGTTGGGGGGGAGTTGGCAAGGGATGACGTCCACATCAGCCAGTAACAAGGGAATGAACGGATGAAAAGGGAGTCTGATACCTGCCCTTAGAGTATCCCTATAGATGCATAGTGCGTCCTTTTTCCACTGGCAGGCCCTGTCGGCCGGACCCGCAAGAACCAGCTTAAAAGGCTCCTTGATTTTGAAGCAGCTGCTCAACTTCTCCAGCTCCTTGGGATCCCGTAAAGCACTAATATGATCGTGCGCGTCCAGATGCGCATCAGACGGGTACTCGTCCCCTCGAGTGTTGATCATGTCGATTAAGGAAGTATACCTCGATCGAATAGGAAATTCGTTGGACTTTCTAGCCACGTTCGTCTTGGCCAGGCGAGTCATTTTTTTGTCAGCCATCTAAAAAAAAAAGAAGAAGAAATGGGCACGTAAATAGGCTATCTTAAAACGACACACAATGGAAAAATAGATACGAAAAGCAAATAGAGGAATTTTACCTGAAGAAGCACTCCTGAAAAAAGGCTTTGAGCTCCGACTTGCTGTTATTGCTCTGAGAATCTTAGCAGGAGGAGAAAGAAGAAAACTTAGAAATGAGAAGGTAAGGAGTAGTAGCCTTTCCTCATTCCTTTATATAAGAGGAAAAGGAAGTTGAAGGGACGAAAGCCCATTAAGGACAAAGGCCCATAGGAAAAAGCCCAGAAAAAGGAATATTCCAGAATATTCCTAGGAATTCTAGAGCATTCTAAACAGGGTGTATTAAGCCCAGATCAATATTAAGCCCAGATCAATAAAGAGGCCCAATAATATTTGGTAAAGCCCAATAAAGAGGCCCAATAATATTTGGTAAAGCCCAATAAAGAGGCCCAATAATATTTGGTAAAGCCCAATAAGAGGGGTCCAGTAATATTTGAAAAAGCCCAATAGAGAAAGCCAGGCCCAAATCCAATTAGGATTTGGAAAATTCAATTTTAGCCCTAAAAGATGTAAGGCCCAATGGAGAAGGCTAGAAAAAGACCAGAATCCAGGTCGAGATCCAGGTCGTGAATCCTGCCCTAAATCTTTCGAGCAGACACCCAAAAATAACGTGTAATAAAGACCAGAATCCAGGTCGAAATCCAGGTCGTAAATCCTGCCCGAAATTTTTCGAGCAGACACCCGAAAATAGCCGGAATAACGGGACTGAATTGAGGTCGAAACTTCGACCAGGAATGAGGTCGAATAAACCAAGCTTCTTTCAAGAATGGGGGTTAAAGATCCAGGTCGAAGTTCGACTAGGATCCTGGTCGAATTCCAGGTCGTGGATCCTAGTCAAAATCCTTCGACCAGGAAGCAAGAAAACCAAAAAAATTTCGAACAGGATTCAGGTCGAAATTTCGACTAGAATCCTGGTCGAAATCCTAGTCGAGGCTCAAGACCATGAGCTAAAAAGTGGGGAAGTTTTCGACCTAGATCCAGGTCGAAAGTTCGACTAGGATCCTGGTCGAATTTCAGGTCGTGGATCCTAGTCGAAATGCATCGACCAGGATTGAAAGATTGACCCAAAATTCGACTAGGATCCAGGTCGAAATTTCGACTAGGATCCTGGTCGAAAAAGGGCTGGAAATTTGAAAAATAGGGATAAATCCCAGAAATTAAGGGAAAAATCCAGAAAAATAGGGATAAATCCCAGAAATTAAGGGAAAAATCCAGAAAAATAGGGATAAATCCCAGAAATTAAGGGAAAAATCCAGAAAAATAGGGATAAATCCCAGAAATTAAGGGAAAAATCCAGAAAAATAGGGATAAATCCCAGAAATTAAGGGAAAAATCCAGAAAAAAAGGATAAATCCCAGAAATTAAAGGAAAAATCCCAGAAAATTAGGGAAAAATCAAAAAATTAGGGAAAACCCCAGAAAATTAGGGAAAAATCCAGAAATTAGGGAAAAATCCAGAAAATTAGGGAAAAATCCCGGAAATAAGGGAAAAATTCCTGGAAATTAAGATAATTCCTGAATAAAAGGAAAATTCAATTGTAAATGTGTAGGTCGCTCCACACTTTACGCGAAAACGAAATCCTGTAAGGGAATAAACAGACTTAACTTCTGCGAAACCTAATCAATGTTTCCCAAAAGTTGGGGGGCAAATGATAGGGATAAATAAATTATGATAGTATAATTAAATACTGCAAGGTGTGGGCTGCTAGGCCCAATAAAAAGATATATGATACTCATACCAGAAAGGTTAAGCCTGATGGACGAGACCAGGCCTGATGGAATAAAGAAGGCCCAAAAGCCCTGATTATTAATTAATTTTGTAATTAATTAATAAGGGAAAAATCAGCTATTGAGAAGAGTCCCGATAAGGATATAAATCCTTATAGATTAGCCTCAAGGGGACCTAAAAGGATAAGGAATCAGTTTCCTACTATCTAGGACTCCAAAGTCCATTCTAATTATGAGACTTGCCCACCAAGTCTCCTATACCAAGTCCAATTCAAGGACTCCCAACATCTATATAAGGGGCCTCACCCCACAAATCAGAACTAGGTTTTTTGGCTTGATTCTCTAATTCACAGAAATACGTAGGCATCTCGTAAAGGCAAAATTAAGCTACGAAACACGAGAGCAGCCAAATCGAGTCTCGAAACTCACGTTCCTTATTATAAATTACAGCAATTATATATATTAGTTTTAATCCATAACAATTTTTAATTTTAATTTAAAATCAACTTAGAATTTAAAATATATTCAAAACTAATGCCATGCTGGCAAAAAAATTAAATTAAAGTCATATAATTGTTATCATTTTACATATGTGCTATTTTTTTTTAATTTTGTATTCATTATCATACAAATTTATTTTACATTATTTATAATAAAAATAAATTAATTATCACTGCAAACATATACAAAATTAACTGATACTACCTCCGTCCTTCTCAATTTTTTACACTTTTTCATTGCTCGACCAGGCGCATATAAATTATATTTTCATAACCTATTTTTAAAATTTTAAAAAGATAAAAATGTAAATATTTTAATTTTTATTCAAAAGAATGTTTTCTTAAAAATCGTTTACAAAATTATACTATATAGAAGTATTAAAATATGTATAAAATTATTCATCTAAACAATTGAGAGGGGGGCGGATGACGTGCATTTTAATCTAAATAACAAAAGCAGAGGTTTACAAAAAATACACCTCCAAAAGAAGGAAAGAGAAGACCAAGAAGCAGAGACAAACAAAGAAATGAGCAGTTAATTTTTTATATAAATGAGCAATTTCTATAATCAGACACAAAATTAGCATACATGTATACACTAGAATGTATTAACCTATCAAAAGAGAAACTTTTGTACAAAGCCCTCCCAATCTCCGTCTCAATCCCCATTCCTAGGGAATTATGTTGAATTTTGTCAAAATATCATTCACATCCCAATCCCTAAAATAGGATATAATTTTAGGGACCAAAGCCAAATTCCCATAGGGTTTCACTATTCATTAGCGCCGTTTCATTTCTCACCTTATTGAATTATTTTTATCTCAAATCTACATTATTTTAACATTTCACATATATTAATATTTTAAATAAATAATATTTATTGAATATTTTGAAATTTTCTTAAAATTTTATACCAATTTTTTTTTAAAAAAAATATAAGTATACTTTTTATAATCATGAAAAATTCAAATGTGTAAACAAATAATGACACTAAAGAATATATAAAATTAAATTAAATTGAAAGTTAAAATTGTAAATGAAAGAAAATAAAAATTAATAAAAAAAAGAAGTAGGGATGAAAACGAGGAATGGGATGTAGAAAGTTTTTAAAAGAAGAATAAAATATGAGAAATTTTTTAGGAAATTACCATTTTTAGTAAGTTTTTGGGGATGGGTATAGGGCTTCCAATGGGGATGCAAACACAGCCAACAATTACATTCAGCTAACCTCAAATTAAGGATAAAAAAAGTTTTGATTTTATTTATCTTTTTTTCATGATTTTCAAAAGCCAAATGTCTTAATAATTATTTCTAAAATCACCAATTATTTCACAATTTTAAATTTTATTTCAAATTTATGTTTGAGATTTTTTTTAATATTTACAAACATACTCTTATGAGATTTAGGCTTAAACAAATATGTATTAAGTTTTTTGGAAATAAAAAATATTTGTAATCGGGAGTTCACACATTTTTAAAGCAAAATCAAATGCATCATAAATTTTTGTTATAATTTTAGCATAAAACTTGTCGTAACACTAACATAAAATTTACGTTTTTCTTCAAATAAATTTATTCCGCACAATAGCACTAACACAAAACTAATGTTTTTTTTCAAAAAATTTATCTTGCACCGTGCCAAACAGGCAAAATATCTTAGTATACAATTATATGTGGGTGCGTCGATGCACATACGTATGGATATTAAAATTCAACAAATTTACCATACTAAACTGAATATTAAAATCTATTGGAAAGAAAAGCTTTACCCAAGCCACAATCACTTTTTAAAATAAAAATTGTGGCGATGATTTTGTGCGGGCTACTGAAGATCATGGTTAAAACCTTAGGGTTCTATTTGAACCTGAATTTCATTTAAAATTTGAAATTTGATCAAATTATATATTTAAAAATTTAAATTTGAATTTTATTTAAAATTTAAAATATTTAAATATGAGTATAAATATTAAAATTTAAAATGACATCTAATATTTGAAGTACGAGATATGTGACTGTGTTGCTATTGGCCTTGATGCCTTCTCCTAGTACTGAGGTATTAATTGGGGTCTTCTCCTTGTAAGTGCCATTAGGCTGCAATGCATTTTGTTGGCATTATAAAAAAATTGAAATAATAATTTAAATTCTATCATTTGAAATTTATCAATTAAAATAAAATGTGAATTTTTAAACATCCTCTTGAATAAATTTTTTGCAAAGCTCCAAAGCTTACAATTACACGACATACATTGGACTTGTTATAAACCTTGATTGAAAATATTAGTTATGTTTAATGTAGAGGAAGTATAGTAGAATAGAAGATGGAGAGAAAGTTGTGTTATATTTCATTAGCTAAATCAGCTATTTATAGTAGTTGGTTTACAAGGCTTACTAAGTAAGCTATTCAAATCTTCTTCATTAAGTATTACAAAACTTCCTCGATAAGTTTTACAAGTCTTCCTCGATAAGCTTTACAAGTCTTCCTTGGTAAGATTTGAGAGACTTCCTCGATACGCTTTGACAATAACTTTATTTTTTATTCAAATATTTTAACACTCCCCCTTGATTGTCAAATGCGAGTTATTTCAAAGATTGACTGCCTCTTTAAAACTTTGCAAGGAAAAACCCAGTGGGATAAAAACCTTGACGAAGGAAAAAGAGTACAGCCTCCCCCTGAATAAAATGTCTCACATTTTGACATTTTGATGTAGCAAACTTTTTAACCTCCGCATACCCATATTATTTCTTAGCTTCTCAAATGTTGATGTAGGTAGTGACTTTGTAAGTATATCCGCCAGATTATCGCATGAGCGAACTTGTTGAATATCAATATCACCATTTTCTTGAAGTTCATGAGTGTAGAAGAATTTTGGCAACATGTGTTTTGTTCGATCCTCTTTAATATATCCTTCCTTAAGTTGTTTGATGCAGGCCGAGTTATCCTCGAATAAAACTGTAGGACTGTCTGAAATACTTGATAATCCACATGATTCTCGAATATGTTGAATGACCGACCTTAGCCAAATACATTCTCTGCTTGCTTCATGAATTGCTAGTAACTCTGCGTGGTTTGATGAAGTTGCGGCCATAGTCTGTTTTGTAGACTTCCAAGAGATAGCAGTATCACAATATGTAAATAGGTAACCTGTTTGTGATCGCCCAAAATGAGGATCTGACATGTATTCAGCATCTGCATATCCAACTAGTCGTGATTTTGAATTGTTTGGGAAGAATAGTCCAAGATCGATTGTCCCACGAAGATATCTGAATATATGTTTTATTCCATCCCAATGCCTTTTAGTAGGGTCAGAACTAAATCTTGCCAACAAGTTCACTGCAAATGCAATATCAGGTCGTGTGTTGTTTGCAAGATACATGAGAGCGCCAATTGCACTGAGATATGGAACTTCAGGTCCAAGAATCTCTTCATCTTGTTTTCTAGGACGGAAAGGATCTTTTTCAACCTCGAGTGATCGAACAACCATTGGTGTGGTTAGTGGATGAACTTTGTCCATGTAGAACCGATCAAGAATCTTTTCAGTGTAGTTTCATTGATGAACAAATAATCCTGAAGATAAGTGCTCCACCTGTATACCTAAACAAAATCTTGTCCTTCCAAGATCTTTCATTTCAAACTCATTTTTTAAATTGTCAGCAGCATTAGTAATATCTTCAGTAGTACCGATAATATTCAAATCATCCACATATACAGCAATAATAACAAAACCAGTTGATGATTGTTTAATAAAAATGCGAGGACACACTTGATTATTAATATATCCATCATTCAATAAGTACTCACTAAGACTGTTGTACCACACACGACCAGATTGTTTCAAACCATACAATGATCGTTGTAATTTAACAGAATATAAATGTCGAGGCTTAGTGTCCTCAATATTTAACCCTTCAGGAATTTTCATATAAATATGTTAGGTCACACTTTCACTGTAGAGGGGGTGAATACAGTGTTTATTACAATCAAATCAAACTTCAAGAACTTATGTAACAGAAAACAAACTTTATTTAAACAATAAACTCTGTTACAATCTGGAACTGTTATCTCTCAGTGATGAACAAAATATCACGAGAGCTGCTAGGGTTATAATAAATAATATTCTCGATAATGATAACACTTATAGTGTAAACCCTATGTCTGTGTTTATATACTACACAGTTACAAGATAATCGCTAATTGATATGGAATATAATTCTGCTTCCTAAAATATATCAATCAGATATCTTCTATTCCAAGTATTCCATTCTTCACGGAATTCCTTCTTCATGCATATCTCTTCTTATGTTTATCTTGATCTTCTTAACTTAAATCAGCTACTGTCCTTATCTGATCGTCCTTCAGCACTTAAGTTCTGATATCTATCTCCTGATAACATAAGTACTGATATCCCTTAAGTTCTGACTTCCAGTATAAGTACTGATCAGTTAAGTACTGATTTGTTCTGTTCAAATAAGATCTGAAATCTAAACATAAAACATATTAGCCATGACATTATCAAATATATCTAACAATCTCCCCCAACTTGTAAATTAACAAAATATACAAGTTTAACAGATATTTGATGATGTCAAAAACATTAAGTACAAATGCATGAGAAATAGACAAGATAACTACAACTTACAGTCCTTAAAGTTTTTACCAATTCAACTTCTGATAACAACTTCAATCTGTATAAATATCAGAATTTAAGCAGTTGTAGATCTTCGACTTGGCTTCATCATTTTCTGATCTCTCTGATGTCAGGAGTTGTTCTGAGATAATTCTTCAACAAACATTTCTCAGCATATCTGAGTTCATCAATCATTCTCCGTTTGACATCTTTAAGCTCTGCAGTATCTTCACCAGTTTGAAATATTGCAGCTCTGAGATCATTAATCTTTGCTTTTCTCAACTCCCGATCTAGTCTTATGACATAAGCTTTATTAGACTCTAGATTGAATTCAAGCCCCTTAATACCAAGATATGTTCTGATCTGTGCAGTATTAGGCTTCATATCAACAATATCACCATTGTGATTTCTGTACTTTGGAACATATCTGCTGTTAGACTTAACAGAATAAAGTCTTTTCTGTCTCTGAATCTGTTCCTTTAAGTAGTTTGCAGCAGTCTCTGTTATTCTGTCATCCACTTGAAGTAAGAATAATACATGCTCCAATTCTTCAAAATACTTCAATGGAATGGCATTTTGTCTTATATGATAAACCCTACCATCTGTCATGAAATACAACATGATGTATTCTTTCAAGAAGGTATGGTAAACCATCTGTACAGATTCTAGTTGATTCAATCTCTCAGGAGTTGCTCCAATACCTGGTTCACTCAAGGAAGTTGGATCATCGGTAGTGTTGTGTACTCTTCTTTCATCAGCACTTCCCAATCCAGTTTTATCTCTAGCTTCCTTTCCAGTAACTACTCTTGCTTCAAAACCACTTGAAGTAGTCTTCAAAGATTGAGTCTGTTTTGCTTTAGTGAATCCTGGTAGGAGTGTTTTAGATTTATTTTCTGATATCAAGTTAACTTGAGCACTGTCAGAGGTTACTTGCTTCTTCTGAATATCAGAACTTACAATTTCTTGACTCTGAACAACTTGAGCCATGTCAGAGGTTGTTTTAAGAACTTTTCTTGAAGTCAGAGCAAGATTATCTTTTCCATCAGTAATTTCTTCTTCCTCAGGAGGTACATAAGGCTTGATAGGTTCACCAACCTTTTCTTTACCCTTGGATCTTGGATCTATCTGTGGTTGTGATCTAGCCAAAGTTTCTTCAGTATGTATCCTTTCTTTGATCACAATGCCTTTAGGTTTTGGAAGTAACTTTTTACCAGAAGCTTCAGATTTAGATGTGACTTTCTCTGATTTAAGTCTGGCTTCTTCTTCCTTTAAACTTTCCAAGTCCATCCCTGGATTTTCTTGAAGAAATAACTGTCTTGACATTTTCTCATCAAGATCTAGAAGTTCATCAGAACTTATCCTTTTACCAGCAGCAGAACTTATTCTTTTCCCAGTATCAGAACTTGTTCTGTGACTAGCTTGTCTTGATGTAAACCTTCTACCTTGACTATGACCACTACCCATTCCAGAGTTTCCTTGGTCATCTTTTCCATCATCCTTTCCTTGCAGTGACTTGTTGGTTTTGCATTTGGACTTAATTACCTTCTCCCCCTTTTTGGCATCAGCAGGTAATAAAAGAGAGATAAGTAGTTCCACTGAGGTCTGGATTTCAGTAAGTTGCGATTGCTGAGAAGCTTGATTTGTCAGAATTTGATCAATCTGAGCTTGTTGCTTCTCTTGAGTTTTCTCAATATAAGCAACCCTGTCAATGGTAGGTTGGAAGAACTTTTTCTTATCAAGTTTACAAACTTGTTCCTGTTTAATAAAGTTCTCCTGAATCTTGTATAGCTCTGCATGAGTGTTGGAATGAAGACCTTGTAGATGTTTAGTACTCAATGCAGTGACTCTAAGCTGGATTTTAAAATCATCAGAATGTAACATTTCATCAGCTTTAGTCAAGTGCTCAGCAAGATGTAAAGCATTTGGAACACATGAAACTGAGTTCCATTCCTTAGTCCACTCCTGACCTACAGGAGTTTCACTCCAAGGTACTGGTGCATCCCTGATAACAAACTCCTTTAGCAGTTCAGACTTAGGAGGAGTATGTCCTGAAGGACCTGCTTCATCAGCATCTACAGTTGTAGCAGCTTCACCAGTATCTCCAACATTTGCAGCATCAGAACTTAAAGAATCAGTATCTTCTGATAAGACAACTGTATGAGTAGCAATGGAGGCTTCAACATCCTCTAATTGCTGATCTGATACTAAGTTCTGATCAACAGCCATATCCTGATGCTCACCTAAAATCTGATCATCATCTTGATGCAGAGAAGGTGTTAGTGATAACTCAGGAGTTTGAACAGCATCAGTAACAGGTGTTGTGGAAGGATTATTTGCTGTTGGAGCTTCTAAGAAAAGTATTTCAGGCACAACCAAGTTCTGAATATCAATTTCAGCACTTGTGCCTGGATCAACAAGAGATATAGAAGGTGAATTAGCCTTGTCAGATACAGGTTCCTGAGATGGAGTTGATGGAGAAGAAGTGACTGGAGCAAATTCCTTGTCTTGTGAGATCAGAGATTCCTGATCCCCTTCCTTAGCTGCTTCCTCCTCATCATCTGAAACTGGCCTCTGTGCCCTCTGTTTCTTGTACTTCCTTGTTGATTTGGATTCCTTGGGAGTTGCAGGAACCGTCATACGTCTAAGCCTCTTGAGAAGCCTAGAACCCCCAATTGCAGAATCCTTCTGAGAAGTTGCCTTCTCAGCTTCATCTATCATAGGTTCTGAAGAGGGAATCTGATCCTCAGAATCTGATTCATCTCTCAAAGTAATCCTCCTCTTCTTCTGAGATGTTTGAGGAACGGTCTTTGTTCTCTTTGGCTTAGAGGATGTAGGCTTCACAGTAGGTGCTGAAGAAGAAGGTTGAGCAGTCTGTGAAGTGGAGAGATAGGATTTGAGATAAGTTCTGAGGGTAGGTTGAGTAGAATGAGAGGTAGGGACTGAGGTTGATGGATTTTGGTTATGGTGAGTTGGTTGAACATTTGAGTAAACAGATTTGTAAGTAGCTGGATCAGCATTTACCAGAATCTGTTTCACAGACTGAGGAATCTGTAATTGTCTCACCATTGATTTCTTTGTGTCAGCATTTATCAGGTCGTTAAAGTACCTTTTTGCAACCTTAAAAGGTGGGGTTTGAGTGCTGACTAACTGGGGTTCAGCAGTACAATACGTATAAATAAGTTGACAGAATCTAGCAAAATAAACAACATCTCGATCCTCTGTCATCCTATCCCCAATAAAACCAATTATTCCAGTTGCAAAATCAAAATGAGTTTGATGGATAATAGCATACCCGATGTGCTGACTCAGAATTGGGATGGCATCAAAATTTGAACACTTGTTGCCAAAAGCCTTGGTGATGCAATCGAAGAAGAAACTCCATTCTCTTCTGATATTAGCCCGTTTCAACTGTCCAAGTTTCGTCAGACTCTTTTCATATCCCAAATCAGTCATTAACCCCCGAAGGTCTGATTCCTCTGGTATAGAGAAGGTACAATCTTCTGGAAGATGTAATGCTCTTCGTACTGTACCAGGAGTGACTACATAGGAAGAATCCCCCACTTGGAAGATAATACTGGGAGTTCCTCGTTTACCACCATCATCATAAACTCCAGTCCTCCAGAACCGCAGAACTTGTTGACTTGAAAATAATTCAGGCTGAGTTAAGGCGTACCCAACCTCACTATGTGCAAGAAGATCTTGCACAAAATGCAATTCAGATGGAGCTTCAGCATGATCAAGAATTGCAGCATAGTTGTTTGGAACAAACTTTGCTCCATCAATGATTAAATCCTTTGGTGCCATGTGAAAAAATATTGAAATTCAAGTATGCCTGTTAGGTGTGTGAGATAATGTCTGTATGAAATACCAACGTGAGAAAGAATGAGAAAGATAGTAAAAGTAAGAAGAGAGATAAAGTATAAAGAAAGTAAAAGATTAAAGAAATCTTCTCTCTGTTGTTCTTATACTCTAAAAAAGAATGTTACCGTTGGACACCTGTCAGACATGCAGTAATAACGGGTAGTTACTGGGCTCGAGAAAACAGGAATGATTACTTATCCAGTTGCCTTGTTTCAAGGAAAAACCATTTCAGTTATCAAGAGACACAGGTTTAATTCAAAATTGAAACCGTTAGCACTGATTGAATTGTTTTTCACTGCAACATTAATATTCTGAAAATGAATCATGTTAAAAATGACCGAGATAATTTCGATGAATAAGTGCTGACAAAGAATCAGAACTTAAATAAAGACAAAATTTAAATGGTCATCAGAATATCAAGCAGGATTTAACACTACAGATAAAATAACTCAGAGACAAAATCTTGAAGTAAAAACAGTTTTCATTAATATATCAAGTCAATACATATATGAAATAGAAATTACATCAATACAAGATTTTCCCTAAGCTTCTAATCCTAACGTCAACAGCTTTAGTCTTAGCTAAGAAGCCTGACAAAGCTGAGGATGAGGAAGAACAGGAAGAAGACGAGATTAAGTCATCCTCCTCTTCCTATCTTCGACAAACAAGATAGCGAGTCGAATGATTCGCTCTTGCTGACGGATACGACGAAGGTGAAGGTCTCTTCGAACGGCCACCAGATCACGTTTGATAACCTCTGGAAATTGAATCCAGAGATTGTGAGGGATGTTGGTGATAGGGTAGGGAGTTGAAATTCCATTCAAAAAGACATGCACAGTCTCATCACCGTAATTGTAGAACCAGCCAAATTCAGCCATTTGTGATAGTAAATGAAAAACAAGACTGAATTTGTGATACAAGTGTGATGAGAAGACTAATGTGAAGTGGTTGCATATATAGGCATGAGAATGCCAAGAGACACAAAGATATTGAATGCAGACAGGTAGAATTAATTCTACCTCGTCTCCCTAGACTTTGAAAAAGAATAACAGTCATTGGAAAAAGAATGTACACATGTAACAAGAGTGAACTGTTCAAGGACGAGTGCCATTATGTTTTAACCATAGACTATTAATCTTCCACTTCAACATTTCGAAATTAATCTGAGACTGTTACCAAATTTTACTCACAGATAAGTCAAGTAAAGGGTTAGACTGAAAAATCAGAACTTAGACCTATACCAGAACTTAACAGTCATCAGAACATAATGTCTTAACTCGAACAAGGAATATCTATCTTAGTAAATACTCATACAAGTTCTTAGTTATGAACGTCAGAACTTAATCATCAGAACGTGTAACTAGAACTTGTCCTCAGAATTTGTGCAAAAGTGACACAATGACTGTTGATCTAAAATAACATAGACCACCACAGAAATTTCATCATTCATATGGAGTGATGTGTGTGTGCATTAAGCTAAATAACAGACAAAGAGTAAAGTCTGATCTACTTCAGTACATCTTAGAAATAAGTCATAATTAAAATTTTGCTAAAGAGCTGCCATTATCCTGAAACCTACTGATAAATGAGTTCATGCATGAGTTCACCTCTACTGTTTTTGTGCTAATTTTATGCATCTTTTGAAATTCTATTTTACAGAGGCTTCTCAGTGTAAGTGAGTCACGACTGTTTATCAGAATTTATGCTATTATCAGAGTATTTCTCCAGTAATCATAGAGTGTGAAAAGTCACCAAGAAAATATTTTGCTTTTCTAATGCATATTTACTTAATACCAGCAATGCACTTGGGTCGTCCCTTTCACATTTTTACTCTAGATCTCAAAAGAGTACCTGATATTATTCTTTGATTATTGTTCTTCTTCTTTTGATAAGTGAGGTTTATCAGCACTTAGTACATTCAGCAGTTTTACTAGAATCAGAACTTAAACAGATGAGTAGCATTATTCTAATTTGTGACTTAGTAATAAGATATACAAAGTAAACTTAACTAAGCTCAGTTATCAGAATTTGCTTGTGTCATAAGATTTCCACAGAAATAATTACTTCTTTCATGGGATCATTTGTTTATTGAAGACTAGTAGGTCAGTATCTAGCACAGTTATCCTCATAGGATTGAATAGTTACTGAAACAGACATATCACTTATCAGAGTTTAGAAACATAAATCAGACAACAGTCAGTACTTAATGTTAGATATATTTGATAATGTCATGGCTAATATGTTTTATGTTTAGATTTCAGATCTTATTTGAACAGAACAAATCAGTACTTAACTGATCAGTACTTATACTGGAAGTCGGAACTTAAGGGATATCAGTACTTATGTTATCAGGAGATAGATATCAGAACTTAAGTGCTGAAGGACGATCAGATAAGGACAGTAGCTGATTAAAGTTAAGAAGATCAAGATAAACATAAGAAGAGATATGCATGAAGAAGGAATTCCGTGAAGAATGGAATACTTGGAATAGAAGATATCTGATTGATATATTTTAGGAAGCAGAATTATATTCCATATCAATTAGCGATTATCTTGTAACTGTGTAGTATATAAACACAGACATAGGGTTTACACTATAAGTGTTATCATTATCGAGAATATTATTTATTATAACCCTAGCAGCTCTCGTGATATTTTGTTCATCACTGAGAGATAACAGTTCCAGATTGTAACAGAGTTTATTGTTTAAATAAAGTTTGTTTTCTGTTACATAAGTTCTTGAAGTTTGATTTGATTGTAATAAACACTGTATTCACCCCCTCTACAGTGAAAGTGTGACCTAACAAGTGGTATCAGAGCTATCTGTTAACACACATACAGTTAAAGATCCAAACACAATCATGTCTGACACAGAAACTCCAACTAAGCCTACCAAAACTGAGGAATCATCAAAGACATCAACTCAGAGTCGATATGAGACTATCAGAGTTCCCATATTGAGACCATCTGAATATCCCATATGGAAGGTAAGGATGACCATGTTTCTGGAAGCAACAGATCCAGAATACCTTGATAGAATCAAGGAAGGGCCTCACAAACCTACCAAGCTCGCTGTTGTAGTTGCAGGTGAAGCAGCAATGACCGTACCAAAGGAAAAGAATGATTACACTGCTGAAGATATAGCATCTATTGCTAAGGATGCCAAGGTACGTCACTTATTGCATAGTGCCATTGATAATGTAATGTCAAACAGGGTAATCAACTGCAAGACTGCTAAGGAGATATGGGATGCACTGGAGACAAGGTGTCAAGGAACTGAAACAGTTAAGAAGAACAGGAAGACAATACTCACTCAAGAGTATGAACACTTTGACTCTAGGACTAATGAGTCATTGACTGATGTATATGATAGATTTGTCAAACTCTTGAATGACTTGTCATTAGTAAATAAGGAGTATGATCTTGAAGATACAAACCTCAAATTCCTGTTAGCTCTTCCTGAATGTTGGGATTTGTAGGCAACAACAATAAGAGACAACTACAATCTTGATGAAAC